>NC_134644.1:140985466-141107966 GCF_030463565.1 Pelecanus crispus
AAAGTATGTTTTATCTCATTTTCTTGTGAAAAATAAAATCACTGTTTTTCAAGAAAAGAAAATCTCCAGAGATCTGAGTTCCAGTCTGAGAATCAGTTCAAGGTGAAATCTGTTTGGTTTTCTCAGTATAGCCCCCAGTACAGAGATGCACATCACAAAAAGTAACACAGAATTTTCTGTAATCAAAAGCTTTTGCCAATCTTAAAGGCCCAACTTTTTAATAGGCCTGGAGTCTCAATTGTAATCATACTCTAGAGTGGTTATCCTTTCAGCTTAGGGTTAAAAAGCTTTGACAAAGCACCATAGGGAAGCTTGGATTGCCCTTACCTACATTGTACCTAGCCTTGGGATAGATAAATACAGTCTCATTCTCTAATGCTACTGACTGCCTCCAGGAACACTAAATTTTAAGAGAGGAAAACATGAATCCTGTATTTCAAGAGAGGTGGAACTAAGCCATTGTTCACTCCCCTTAAAAAGGATATTCAGTGGCCAGTTCAGATTGCCCTAGGGACACCTAAAGCTGCATTAAGTACTTGTGAAAGTGAAAATCCACTGGGAACCCAATTCCAGTGTTTAAACCTCAGCATGAGCAGTAGAGTTCCTAGCAGGGTTCACTTTTATATGTCTCTATAACCAGGTTCAAAACTTACTGTATGTGCAGTAAGGATCTGCTATTCCAGCTAACCTATGGAAACACTATAAAGAGATGGCCCCTTAGAAAATCACTAACATGAAGAGAAAAAAGCAAACATTTATTTAACTACATCATGACAAAGCCAGGAGAAATGGTGGCTATTTAAGAACTGGCAGATCCCTTTTACAAGGTTATGTACCTTATGCTTGACTGAGAATATTTTTAATACCCATTTTTGTTTTAATTGAGGAATGATAAGAAATCCAGGCTTGCTCCTGAGCTGTATAATAAATAGAGCTGACAAGAGAAAGCTGTTCCATTTCATAAAAACTGGAGGATTTCCAACATTTGCTTTTATTTCACCTTGGATACTCCAGGGGGGCTATAGTTTCGAAACACTGTACATTCAGAATGACCAATGGCTGAAAATTATCACCTTAGCTTAAAAAAAAAATAAACATTACTTCCATTCATGGGTTACTGGATCACTGAGGTCTGTGTGTTTGAATATAACACTGGCAGCTTCAAGACCTGTTAACATTTTGATCATTATTTTGTGAATTAAAATAAATGTGGGTGCTGAAGTTCCTGCTTTCTAAAATATATCATAGATATGGGTCCATTCACCTCATTGCTATGCTGTGAAACCCATAATGGGAATTGCTGTTACTGAGATGGGAAAGCAGAGCTGAACAGTCTCAGACATCATTTTATTATTTCAGACTGTCTCTTACCAGCTCACTACTTCAGCCCAGTCTGGAACCTACATTTAAACATTTTTCCCTATAGGTTTTGTGGCAGTTTCATTCACAAAATTGCGTCGAACCAGCAATTTTTCTGCTGATAATGTGTAGACCTTATTCATTTGTAGACCTAGATTCTTTTCCCCATATTTAGTCTTTCATTCTGACCCTGTGATTCTCAAGCATAAAGCAGCTATTAAATGCACTTCATAATTCCATCTGAAACTTCTCCTGTCACTTTCTCTCTTGGTGACTTTGAACAAGATCACCATCTTACCTGAAACTCATGCCCATAATCTGCCCACATTCACCAGTTCCAGCCTTGCTTTAGATTTTTTCTCCCACTCTGTATTTTCAGATTAACCTCTAAAATGTTACTTCTTATACCTGCCCCCTCCCCCCCAAAAACAAAACAAAACAAAAAAAACCCAAACCTTCTCCAAGCTTCATTTTGCTGTTCTCAACACCTGATGAATGCATTCTTGTACAACTTGTAACCAAGGATGCTGTACTACATCTTAACAATATCACCTCTCCCTTCCATATTTCAACTAAATATAAGCTGTTATTAGTCTCAAAACTCTTTCCCTGGACTATCCCTTTCCTGCCTGTCTTCTCCTATTGAGTAATGAGAGATTGACTTCTACTTCCCATCAGCCCATGATAATTGTTCTCATTGCCTATTTCTTACATTTTCTGTCATCTACTCTTCCACCTATTTCTGCTTCCTGGGACATGTTTCCCCTAGCATAAGCAAGTCTCAAATATCTTTGAAAGTTCTCTTTCAAATTTTTCAACAATAGAAATAAAGATGTTGACAACAGGCTGCAAGTATCCTAAGGTCATAGTCTATTATGCTGACAAATTTTGTTCCCCGCTCCCCTTTGTGCAAATCTTATCTGTTGTGTTTTATTGTAAGACGGTTGGATGAAGGGGAGGGTGTTGGTTTGCTATATGTTTATGTAGCACTCAGCACAATAGTGTCCTGGTCTATGATTTGGGCTTCCAGGTACTCTGGTAATGCAAATAATATATATATAAGTGGAGCACATGCTCCTTGGACACAGACCACATGTGAGGTAAATTGGATTACATCCTGCAGGTTAAAACTAGCCTACTATGGTAATACAAAAATGTACACCAGCCACATGACCCAAGGGGATCTTCTTGACTGCCTCTTGATAACGCAGGCTATAGAGCGGTTGTCTGACCAAAGGAGAACTAAGCCGTTCTTGAATTTCACACCTTAAAACATCAATGCTACTGAGGCAGGAGAAATTTCCCGTTAAATGATTCACAGACTTAATCCCTTTGATATTCGATTGGCTGACCATAACTTAGCACAGCATGCTGCTGGAATACATCTTTAACTCTGACTCCCAGAAAGCTCTCATTCCCACTGGAATTCTGGTGCAGACACCAGGATTAAAACCAGATCTCACTGGGATGGGAGGAAGGCACAAGACTGAGACTGAGACAATCTGGTTTATAAACTCCTGTCCCTGCCACATTTTAGAATTCTTTCTTTGTGTAAGTCTTGGAAAAACTATTTAATTCCTTAATGTTTTAGTTCTTCATCTGTAAGTCTGTGATGATAGTTTTTCATTCTCTCTCCATGAGCCTTTACTGTTCGTCAGGCTGCAAGCTATTCATAGTAGGAGCTACAAAACCCTGAATGCTTATCTGTCCAAAGATGAAGCCTCTATGATCTATCAAAATATGTATGTTAGGGTTATAAGTAGAGCTGAGCAAAATCATTTCATTCTTCTAAATATGAACACAAATTAAGGGGAACAGAAATGTCTCTCAGAATAAAAAAAAAAAATAGAAAAATTATAAAAAGGAACAATTAAATAAAAAACCCAGAAAAAAATTCCCAAGAAGGACAAAACAAAACCAAACCAAAACAAAACAAAACAAAACAGAAAAAATGAATATAGCATTTACAGTGTAACTGCATGCACTTTCAACACTGTCTGTACTGACAAAGACAAGTTTTCCCTGTGTATTACTGGGGGATATGACATGAATGTTACAAAACACAATTCTACATAGAACTTCAGAGGAAATCGTCTGACTTTTCTTCTTTTTGTAACAATTCCATTGTGCCTACTTCAGTTTTCAATAAAATCAAGTGTTTTTACTGGCCACCATTAACTTGCTACAGAAATATGTATTATGGGCAAATCCAGCTACTTAAAAATCACCCCTGAAAACGTGGCTGAACTCCCCAAACTTTCCTGTGGCCATGAAGCAACCAACCTGACTTAAAAGAGAAAACCAAACAAACCCACCGGTAGATAAAAACAAGGAGGCGTAAGACTTCAGAGCGCTATCACGTTTCACACTGGCTGCACTGTTCAATCCCTGTCAGAGTCCTCGCTTGCCACCAACGCTGTCAAACCCTAAGGCCCAGATGTGGAGCCACCCAGCCCAGCCCTTGGTGCCTCTCAGGCACACAGGCAGCCTGTACAGAGCAGACAAGGCTGTGTGGGGAGCTTCTCCTAACTGCATCGCAGGGATGAGCTGCTAAGATCTGTTCCCGTCCTCGGGAAGTATGAGTTTACAGGGCTGCCTGCAAGCTGAGACTGGTGCCTGCTGCATCCCAGGAACAGAGGCAGGGAGGAGCCCTTGTACAATTGGGATCTGGTCTCACACTGTAAGTAGCAATTAACTGCATAGCCTTCCAGCTGAGACAGGAACCCAAATACAAGCGCACGCCTTTTCTCTTCCAGTCTTGGGAAGTAACAAGCACCCAATTCACATGGGTAGTGTGCTGTTACCTGCCTTCTCCCAGAGCAAAAGATGAGCACTCACATCCGGGGAGTCGCACTGTTAGTTGCTTCTTCTCCACTGAGACTAGGGTCTCATGACATTGCAAGGCAACAGGCACTTGTCTTAGCACTACTAATTGCTACCTATGAATGGATATTGGTGCTGGCTTTTTGAATGGTTTGGGTTTTTTTTCTCTTCCCTGCCACTTCATCAGTGGGCTTAAGTGACCCCAAATACTCAGCTAACAGGTGCTGGTGCCTCCCAGCAGAGTGGTATTCATTTGGTCTCTGGCTAGAGGTAGCAAGGTCCAAATGTGTGAAAGAGGCGATATGAGGCAGTGTTTCCTGCTTCTCAGATTCTGGCACCTGATACCTCACAGGTGAAACTGAGTGTCCTGGTTTTGGCTGGGATAGAGTTAATTTTCCTCCTAGTAGCTGGCATAGTGCTGTGTTTTGGATTTAGAATGAGAATAATGTTGATAACACACTGATGTTTTAGTTGTTGCTAAGTACTGCTTACACTAGTAAAGGACTTTCTCAGCTTCCCATGCTCTGCCAGGTGCACAAGAAACTGGGAGGGGGCAACAGCTAAGACAGTTGATCCAAACTGACCAAAGGGGTATTGCATACCATATGACGTCATGCTCAGTATATAAACTGGGGGGAGTTGGACAGGGGGCAGTGGTCGCTGCTCGGGGGCTGGCTGGGTAACAGTCAGTGGGTAGTAAGCGGTTGTATCACTTGGGGTTTTTTTCCCCTGGGTTTTGTTTCTCTCCCTCTCATTGTTCTCCTTTTCATTACAATTTTTATTAGTATTATTTTTATACTTCAATTATTAAACTGTTCTTATCTCGACCCACGAGTTTTCTTACTTTTGCCCTTCTGATTCTCCCCCATCCCACCGGGGGGAAGGATGAGCAAGCAGCTGTGTGGTGCTTGGTTGCTGACAGGGGCTAAACCATGACACATGAGTGCAGCAGGCCACTTGGTTTGCCAGGCTTGAAGGCAAAGTCTCTTTCCCAAGTAATACATTCAAAGTCCATATAGCTACTGTTAATATAATGGAAGACTCTAAAAACACTGACTGAGTAAATATCTGTGCCTGTATAATTAATCATTTTCTCCAGAATGTGACAAGCAATGAATGGATTCACAATGGGCTTTCTTTAATACCATTTCTGTCAGAGATACCACAAATTTCACCATCACTGTGGAATATTCCTGCAATCCTGTCATATTATATCTTATAGCCTATATTATTTTTAACATTAATATTGAGACAGTAGAACAGTTTTTGTCATTCTTCATCTAAAGGCATCAAAAATAATTATTAAAATATATCTGTGTGAAGATAAAATCTTATATTGCACAACCTGGTGATGGGCTATATAAACTGGATGAAAAGGCTTCCCATAAATATTACAGTTTCCCCTTTCTGTATAGGTTAAAGCACTTTTCAAACCATATTTGGGTTTAGATGGTTAAAGACGACAAAGGTAAAGGGACAATATCACACAGTCTTTGGCAGAGTTGGAAATAGAAATCTGACTCTGTGTTATACTCATTTGAGTGATCACAGCTGCTTTGAGTATTGCAATTCAAGGGTGGCATACACAGCATTTACTCTTTAACTGGGGAAACTCTGAACTATGTCTTTTGTGGTACCACTGAGCAAAGAGAAACAGCCAAAGGAGATAGGCACTTGAATCTGTGCCTCCTTTGCAGGTACTATCTGAGCTGCTTTTGTCATCTACCTCTCTAATGACAAACATGCAAAAAACGGCAAAACTGCTACATTTCATAATAAGCCAAGCATATTTGTCTTAGCTTCTTTGGTCTTGTGACTACTTCAGCCTTGTTAATCAAGATCATCCTGCCTCAAGTCATGTACTGAAGCCACATATCATAATTTGGAATGCCTGAAGATGTAGACAAAGAGGGTTTGAAACCATATGGACAAAATTCCTCTTAAACAAGCCAAGAAATGCTTCTATATCTGTATGTGTTGGTCAGATAAAGTTGAAGTCTTTAGTGATGTCATCGGTCATTTCACCTAAGGCACTGCTGATATATTTTAGGAATACTGAAATCCAATTCTCTAAATTGTAATTATTTTTACTTTTTTTGAGCATCCTTATATCTTCTCTCAGAAACACCTTAAATAACAAAGAAATCATATACAGGGATGTAAATTTTTTTAAAAATTCTTGGTGCTTTAGAAAAAACAATAGGCTTTGATATAAATCCTAAACCTATAAACCTCAGCACTCTGAGTTCCACAGATATTTATCTCAACAAGTCTTGAAGTCATCACCACTGTAACATCTATCCTCCATGGAAAAAACAAAGCATGGAAGTTTGGGCTGAAAAAGACAGAGTCTGCTGCGTGCTGCTGCCACTTTTTTCTCTGTTATACCACCAGGCTCTTTCACAGGATTTTGGTAGTTGAGGAATAATGAGCCTAGAACACACTGATCCTAATCATACAAATGCAAAAACTGTTCCCTATCTCAGTCTTTCCCCAGTATTTCTAGTCAGTGATTATAGCAGTCTTGGGTGGAAGAGCAGGGACAGTCAGTGATAGCAACTGCAGCATATATCTGACCACTGTCATGCTACTAATTCTGGCTTAGGTCAGAATGGTGGAAAATGACCAAAGCTGTCAAACAAAGGATATTAACTGCAGAAGTGAGCTTGTTGAAAGGAACAGAAATGAAAATACAGTAATAAAGAAAAAGATAAGGGAAAGAACTACCAGAAAGTTTTATAAATGCTTTTATGGTCATTTCTTTAGATCTCCAGAAGTGTCTGGATAGGATGCCATTTATGATGATATTTACTAGGATGAAAAGCCAGAGGAGAGACGTGAATGATCTGGGTGGACATTGTAATGAAAGACAGGTCAAGAGTATGTATAGAGAAATAAACTAATGAAGCTAGTTAAGAGAGAAAAAGCAGTGGAAAGGCATCATTTGAGCCTTATTGTTACTGCCTAGCTGATAGAGGAAAATTAAAAACAAACAAATAAAAACAACCTGAAAAAACCCAAGAATGTACAGGACTGAATAACAGGTGTCCTCCTTTTGTGTATGAGCAAGAGAGGGACATCAACCAGAGCCAAAGTGTAGTCTGTGTATGACACATGATTTAGAATGCACCAGCTGACAAACAGTGTTTTTTCCCTTACATTTTCAATTATCTTGGTCTGAACCGTGGGATTAAAATTTGACAGTAGTCTACATCTTTTGAATCTTTTGAATCGTGCTTTTTTATATATATACTGATTGGACTTCTGTGTGTGTCAAAGGAGAGTTTGTTAACTATCTTTGATATTTGTTCTCTTTTGCTTCCAAGAAGAGCAGGCTGGTAGTAGCTGGTTGCAAATATACAATGGTTGGTTGGTTGCATTACATCCGTAGCTACTAGAAGTATAAATAAGCTGTATTCTTGCCAGGATGCACTTACGTACATTTCTGCTCTTCCCAAAAAGTATATTCTTTATGAAGAGTCATTCATAGGGAATGTCTTCCATCCTTTTCAGAAACCAAGGATTCCCCGCAGGCTAGGGAAGGTACTTCTTACTGCTAAGCTGAGAAGATTCAAACATAGGATGGCAGACCAGCTAGTGGCATGCAACTCCTTTTCTATGGGATATACTGAAGCAGCATTACCAATGGTGAAGGATGGGCTCTGTCAAGATTAAGGTCTTAAAAGGAGTATATAGTATCTCCTTTCACTGAGCAAGGGGAAAAAAAAAAAAAAAAACAAAAAAAACCAAAAGTAGTTCTTATATGTTTAAGCTATGCATTTTGTGCCCCTGTTCCAAATATGAACTTGCACAGCTATATCAGCTATATCAAAAATCTGCATTTCATTTCATACCACAAGACGTGGAAAATGTGTTACTACTCACCTTAAAAGACAAGTTTACGTACAATATCTGGAAAACTGTTTGACAACAGAAGGTCGGGTGTGACATATATTTGACATCCTAAAACCTCAAACTAGTAAAACTTTGAGGTCAAGAAAAGGTAAAATCAGAATAACCCTCTTGAGATTTTTATTGTATATGATAGGACCACAAATAAACTTTAAGTCCCCCAGCTTCTAACATGTCTGAACTTGACTGAAAGCTAAAGAGAAAGCTTATCTATTGATTTTCACATGTAAGCTAAATGGTAGAATAACCTTGACTCATTAAAGATGTCAGTGTTGCAGACGATTTGGATATCTTTGTCATTTGAAAATAACATATGGATAATTTACTCAAGTTGAATTATTCTTAAGTAATTTGCAATGCTGCAAAGCTTCAGATTTTTCACCTTCACGATTACCCAGAATACTTTAGCATTAATCACAATATTCAACAGTGGGAAGAAATGCTAGTCTATTTATTGAATCTGTACGAAGAGAAATATTTCTTTTTACACTTATAAGTTTTACAGTGGGTTGCTTATCAAGATTTTGCCAGTGTGTGCACAAAAAACTGTTATAAATAGGAATATATGATTCAAAATTGCAAATTATTTTGCAAATAATAGGTCTGTTGTAAAATATCCAGAATGCCTTATGAAAGACTGTCAGTGCTTGCGCATGTGTAGTATAAATATTACCTATCTAGCCTGTCACATCTAGTCTGTGAGGAGACCAAGATTTTATTTCTAATTGGTTTTTTTATTACTATCAAATAAAAAAGCTCCGTTCATAAAAAATGATTAGGGTTGTTTCACCAGAAATGTCGTGGTCTGGGATTGCGCCTTTTCCTAGGTAAAGTTGCCATCTCTTTTCTTATGAAAAAGGATTAATCTTTCCCCACATTTGGCAGAATTATTTTAGCTATGCCTCTTGATCTGTTCAGCTTCTAAAAGGATACAGCCAATAATAAAAAACAAAGTCCAGACTGCATGGGATAATGAAACAGTAGGTTTCATGCTAAAGTAAGTTCCCTTATAGGAAAAAAAATATGTGTTCACATGTACATCAGGTATGACACTGGTATTCATACTCTACATAAGTAAACTTTTGGGGCAATTTACAATTTTCAAAGGATAAAAATAGGCGTCTCTTATCTCAAGGCTTTAGGGCAGCTTATTCACCTGAAGTGGAAGACCTGTGAAGCCCTAAGTATGAACATAATACTGAGAGTGGGTGGGCTTGTGCAACAGGAACTTTGACATCCCAAACAGCATATGATGTTTGTGCAACATTATATCTGGAGTATTTGTAATTTCTGCATGTGGAATTTAAAGATTTATACAAAAACACTGGAGGGAATTTGATGGGTGGAATGGACAAGGTCCTTCTGAGATCTTCAATCTGAATAAGGCTTTCCAGCCTGTTTAGAGACAGTTCTTGTCATGCCACCCATGAGATGGTATTTTTAAGTCACAAGTACAACCAAGACATCTGAACCTCAGCATACTTCAAAATCAGAGTGCTGTTAGCTTGTATGCAGATACTTCATAGCCTTTTCAGATTTTCTCTTGTATATTTGTATCACAAACACAATATGTGAATTTCTGATGGATTTCAAAACAATCAAATGTAAATTAATTACTCTTGGTTCTAAAATCCCTAAAGGTCTGTGTGCAGACTTTGGCTAAGACAGACAGGAGTGCTTAGGAAGAGGGAAAGAGGGAGAGAGGCTGGGTGAACGTTCTTTAGGGATCTAAAGGGAGAAAAACAATTTGCATTTCCAGGGAGATACATGATGAAAGAGTTTGGTTTAGGAAACCGTTGGGTGAAACTGAAGGAACGTATTAGGTGGAATTTGTGTCTGTGCTCCTGCCAGTGCTTGAGTTATTGGGAACACTGCAAATCTAGAAATTAAAGTTTGCTGCAACTTGTGATGCTTCTAATTAAGTCAGGCTGTGTTTACATAGCTGTGTCCAGAGCTGTTTTCCTGTGCTTGAATTATGTTGGATCTCTCCTAGGAACAACTCTCTGTTAAGTTAGCATTTTGCTAAGGAACACTCAGTGGGAGATTTAAGATTCCCCTCCATATACAAAATGGAATAGCTGGTGAGGAGTCCAGCATTGATCTGAATCAGTTAAGAGCTCTGCAGATTTGGGAGGTTTTTTGCCCCCCAAAGAATCACATCAGGGACAGTCTACAAAAGGAAGAATCAACCTGTCTGAAAGAAAAACAATGAAAATAGCTTTATTTGGTAAAAACAAAAAACTTCAAGGCTTGTTTTCTCATGAATTTCTACTGAAGAAAAACATAAGGTAGTGTCTGTGACAAGGGTTAGGGGAAAAGTTGACTGACTATTGACAGACACCACAAAAACTGGGTTAAAAGCTTGATGTTTTGAGGAGATATATTGTTCTTAGAACAAACATTATTGCAGAATGATACAAACTACACTAGGGAAATCAGCTAGAACGGTGAGCGTTCTCTGAACATGTGGCAGCTTTGAAGAAGTTGGCAGGAGTGTATCTTTTTGGGACAGTCATAGATCAGGCATTATGGGATAGGAATGTTTATGACATGTGAAATTGTCATCTGTGAAAGCTTGCAACCTGCACACAGACACCCATACACACACAAGTACTTTAGCATATGGAGGATAGAAAAGGATAGTCATATAAACCTTTATTGTAACAGTAGGGATTACATTTTTGAAGTGGCAAACAAAATACGCAGCAGTTTCAGAAGAAAGCTTTTTTTTTTTAAGTAACCCTCTGCAGAAAGTGGTGCAGCAGCCCCTGAGTCAAATTGTAGATGGCAAAGACATATTTATGCTTTAAAACAGTGTTATGAGATACAAGTTTGCTGCAAAAGTCTGCCTTCAGTAGAGACAGTGATGAAGCTCTCAGTCTTCCTTCCTCTGGATATATCCTTCCTGGGAAGATGAGCATGGTAAAACAAGTGAGGAGCAGAGAGCATAATGTAAGGTGAATGGACACCAGGGTGATGTGTAAGCAGAAAGACATCTCTGGTAGAATATGGGTTAAAAGGGAGAATGGATGAATGTTTGAATATTAAACTGATTTTAAGTGTCTTAGGAATTAAACATAATTGTTTAGCTTAATTTAAAAATAACATGTAATAGTTCACCTGCAAGAAGAAGTGATTTAGTCAGAGTCCACAAAATTTTTCTCTTAATTCCAAGTAGAAGGCTTCCAAAACTAGAGACCACCACTGATACAAAACATACATGTCCAGGACTTTATCTTGGTATTGCACATATGATACATCCAAACACAGAGGCATTTCTATTGAGTATTTATTAATGAGAGAAGATAAGAAGAAGAAATAAGAAGTAGTTTACTTAAACTTGATAGGATTTGTCATATGAATGGACAATTAAAACTAGCAGTTAAAACCAATTTTGTGGGGATAGAATGTAACAGAATGCATGTGATGACACATTACCTCAGAGATAAGTTGGGTCAGATACTACTCAAAATCACAAAGCCTTTGGTGTTTATGGCTTTAAGTTGTGCCTGCTACAAGGTTTTGATGGTGTTGCAGGTGGGGATCTGACACAAAACACCTGTTCACACCAGGAAGCACCATGAAGGGCTCCATAGGCATTCACTAGTAGGAAAAATTGTTTCATTAAAATGTAACACGGTTTTTTGATTTTCATTTCATGCAGCCAATTTTAAAGCTATCTGAGAGTTTCTAAATATAATAGAGAAACTGTTTCATCAAAGATGGATGACTTGATATCAGGCATCTGAAGGTGCACCTCCTCCTGTGAGGAGCAGGGAGTTGGACTCGATAATCCTTATGGGTCCCTTCCAACTCAAGATATGCTATGATTCTATGATTCTAAGATCTTTTTTGATAAATAAAGTGATTTTCTGACTTTAATATTCTCAAAATGCAAATGCAGCACTATTGGTGACCACTATAATCATCATTATATTAAAGCAGCTGATTTTCTCAAATCTACGATGACTGTTGGTCAAATCTACAATAACTGTTAGTAGGACTGGCATGCACATTTAACTTATGAAGTGTTAACAGGTGAAAATTTCTCAAGGATATCTTGATAGATATCAATTAAATTAGGACTTGAGAGACAAGAAAAAAATGTTATATTGGATTTCTTGGCTTTAAGCTGCTATAGGCAAAGCAATAAAACAAATGATAGTATGTGATGGAAAGAAAAATGGGAAAGCAAATGGAAGTGGATATAAGCTGCAAGTTAAAACCTGTATGAGAAGTAAAGGAAAGTCAAAGGTTTCAATGAAATATCAATTGCTCATAGAATTAAAAGTTGTAAGAATGCTTTAAAAATCTTACTGGTAACATGTATAGGTTCACTGCTAGGTTTGTTTGATCAAATACTAATGTATAAAGACAGGAATGTTCATCAGATATTTCTGTTCTTTATTTGAAATAAAACAGAGAGATGTATCTGTCCCATGCGATGCTGTTGTAATTGAAACTTTACCCTCTGTAGCAAAGGTTTTTGCTGGAATTAAACATTTTTAAGTTAACTGGCCAAGATATCTTACACTCAGGAACTACCTAGAATCTCTCTAAACCATAAATCTTAACCATAAAGAAATGGAAAACAGGGCAAATTCCAAGGGACTAGAAGACTGTAAACAATTTCCAAATATTTCAAAGATTACAGAATATTAACCAGGGTGTTACTAACAGGACAGAATGATGTTAATTTTAAGTAAAAAATGGAACAGATAATTTAAGCCATTACTCACAAAGTAGGTAGAAATATAATTATAAGAAGTGGCAAAAATATAGTCAATGCCACTCAGCATTACTTTCTGAAAGATAGTGATTGTCATCAAGTTGTATGGGGGTTTTGTTTGAGTCTTTTAATGGGATTAAAGACTTCAGTGATGAAAACATTATGCAGGTAGCAAGGACTTCTTCCAGCCAACTGACTTATTCCTAAAAGATATTATGGTTAAAAAGCCTGAGCTCTATGGGGTTAACAGGCCATACAAATTTGGCGTATGGACAGATCGCAGAAATTAGTTGGTTTTGGTCAGATACGATGAAGGGACTTTTTCCGTCAGTCCCTGAGCTTCAAATCTTGATCCAGTGTGAGCCAACCTCTTTATTAAGAATGTAGATGCCAATATCACGTCTTTCCAGCTTGCAGATGACACAAAAGTTGGTGAGGCAATAAATGATGATGACATCTCACTTTTACAGAGTGACTTCAATGGCTTGTTAAAATGGGTACTGTTTTGCACTTTCTAATACAACACAATAAAACATGATATATCAGAAAATGAGAAAAAGGTAGGCTCTGGTTAAAGGATTGGATAATACCGGACAGCAGTAACTCAGCAAAGAAACATAATAATGGGTCAGTCAGAGACAACTGCTGATCACAAGCTCATTCTGCAGGATCTGCCTCCATGGCTCACGTGTCCCCTTGGTATGAAAATAAAGTCAATACCAGGTAGCAGTGTGGACATCATTTTCCCTCCATACATAGCACACTAAGACTGTGAATAGGATATGTATCCACCCAGACTTCAGGAAGGACATAGAAAACAGTAGAGAGAGAGATGAAAAGAATATAAAAAGTGATTTGGGGGAAGAAAGAGGAAACAGGTGTTAAGATCCAAGGGTTAAGGCTCCTCATTCATTTTGTAAAATAAACTGAGTGGAGCTTTAATCTCTCTCAGAATAATTCTAAATCATGAAAACATTTAAACATCAAAATATATGGTAGATTTACCATTGGAGTCTTGAAGGCAAGGTCATACATCCTTTTAAGAAACGTGCATACTTCCAACATATGAGTAAAGCTCACTGACCCTGTGGCCCATGCCTCTCTGCAATGGTCCTTTATGGCCTCTGGATTCTGTGGTTCCAGTTTAGGTGCTTATTAGATCTGCAACTCCACAATGAGATGGCAATTTTAACCAAACCTACCCTTGGCTTTCAGCAAGCTGCTGGTACGAGTGAGGAAGGCTTTCACTCTCCCCAAAGGCACAGCTGTGGTTTTGCTTTCTTGCTACCACATCTCCTGATTCTCCAACAGCCCCTTTCAGGAATTTCTCACTAAATGCTTAAGTTCCTTTTCACATGTCTGGCTAATCAAACTTACAGACAGAGCTCCCTGTGCAAGACTTCTTGTGTAACAATTTGGATTATGGGCTGCGTAAAGGATTCCTTTTGTGAGAGGGGTGTTCTCTGACAAAATTCTGTCCCTTTTCATCCTTATCCTGTTTCTCTGTTTCCCTACCTTCCAGCATGCCTTCAGCTGCTGCCTTGGAAAATGGATATTCTGACATCTCACATCAGTTCTAACAGTGTTTCAAGAAAAGTACGGGTTGATAGACTGCAGTAAAATGTCATGATATCTTCACTATACCAAGGAGCTGATCTCAAGAGGTTTCAGCCATAATATACCTGGTAACTGAAGATGGCTTGGGCTATGGCACAGAACTGCTGTCATACTACTAGTCAGAATTTAGGTGCCAACATTTGGGGGGCAGGGGGAGCATATCAGTGCTTGGTTTCTGTCTTGAAACTTTTTTGATAGTAACATATATGTCTGTTATATTAGCCTAGCTCAGAAAGATACACACGTTCTCACTCTGATGGTGGTTGCATAAGGGAGTGTAATATATGAATGTATTCGTATATTAATATATTGTGCAATAAAAAATACCATTTCTTGAATTTGGAGGAAGATACTATTTGGGAATGAAAGACATTCCAGCCTGATCTACCTCTATTTTTCCTTTCATGTTTGTCTGACTCCACTTGCTGGAAGACAGGTTGATAATTTGGTAGTGCTTCTTTGTGAATCAAAAGGATAATATTTATACCTTTTGAAAAATAACTTTTTTCCAAATAAATTAAAGCTACATGGTAGAATATAACTTTTAATTTGATGACAAAAAAATCTCAAATACTGCATTGTTTTGTTTTGTGTTTTATTACACATTGTTGCTTTACATATCATATTTCAAATGGTTAGTGTTCAACCCTACCTGAGCAGTTTAGGTACCCTGACTTTGTTTCTATTTCTACTTTACTTTCCACTAAAATATCAAATGTTTTGAAAGTTAATTTAGAGGAAAAATAACATTTGTTACAGTAATATGTTTCATCATCGTATAGGATATCCTCTGTATCACTCTATCCATTCAGGGTGCTGCTGCAATTAATGCAATGATTCTGTAACCTGGCCTTTCATAGCAATAATATTAGCCTTTATGTAGCCTGTCTCCTGTTTTCTATTATATAAAACTTTTCACTGTGGATCTCAGCATGGTTTCAAAACCGCATCTGTCTTATTCTTTATTTTATCAAGCAACCTTGAAATAAGAAGTTAATTTCTATCACAAACTTGACCTTTAATGCTGTTGAGCCTTATCTTTTCTCATACTTTTTCTTTAACCTTCGAAGATACAAAAGGCATCTAAAACCCATGCAGAGCGTTAAATCCTAAATATTTTCTAAGCAGCTATCATCTACTTGCCACATTAGAGTTGTAAATTAAGGTCTCATGTGTTGCAGAAACCAGCCTTCCATATCACAGTTTTCTCCCCTGAATGAGGCAAGAGTCAGTCAGTAAATATATGTGGTCAACCTCAGATTTGCCTCACTGGGAGTTCACATGTATTTTTAACTGCCTTCAATTGTTAATGTATTCCTCAAATGAGATGCATCACCTTGAAGAATGACTTTTTGCCCTCTGGGAATACGCCAAACAAGTATTTCATTCACTATGATAATCAGTTCTACCTCCAGCAACATATGAAACCCAAATTTAATAGGCACTAGTGATTAGGTTTTAAGACACAGAGTCATCACTGTCCACTGTAACAATAATAATAATAATAAAAATAATAATGAAAAAACAGGAGGAAAACCCCCCCACTATATTTGCTTTTAGGAATCATTAATAAAGGCAATATAACTATCAACATTTTGGGGATATGCTTAATAAATGTCATGTGTCTTGTCATTAGAGAAAAAAGTGATAGCAGCATTTTTTTATGAATTTAGACATTTTCTTCAGCATAAATAAAAGCTACTAGTTAAGTTTTCCTACATGACTTAGTTGTATAACCCTGTAAGACAAAAAAAAAAAAAGAAAGAGGGGGGGAAACTGCATATCAGATTTTTTAAGAGCTTGTAATTATAAAATTTGTAATGAAAGAAAGAGATTGTGGGAGAGAAAAGGCAAAAATTGAAGTCCTTGCAGTTTTCAGTGTTAAAATTACCTGAGATCTTCCTGAACTTAAACTTTTATAGAAAGCAGAAAGGATAGTTATATGACATTATGGAAAACAAAAAATCAGCCTTTAAATCAGCAGCTTAGGTTGTGGACAGTAAATGATACAGTGGTTCCACTTTCTTGGAACTGAGAAGCAGAAGAAAATGAAGAAAGATGCCAGTGACAGGGTGAGGATGATGGGAGCAGGCTAGCATTATGAATGATATGTTAAGTGATTGGCTCAGATGGAATCATGGGATTGCTGCCTTTCGCAGATGCTGATTTTCATCTATATTGTTTGCCTGTTTCTCAGAAAGGCCTAACATATGCAGAATGTGTGTGCATGCGCATGAGCAATATAGACAAATACAGATATATATTTATATAATGCTTTATATATTCTTATATGTTCAGAAGCCACCTTATACCCTTTAATGTCCTTACACCTGGTCCATTTAGCTAGTCAGGATAGCTTATTACAGCATAAACTAATAAACTGTGTTTTACATGAATTAATATTCTCCTGCTTTCCTTATTCAGGGAAGTATAAAATTTCTTTTTTCATTTGTCTACTACACTGAAAGGGAAAATGTTTTGGGATTTTATTTTTTTTACTAATTCTGAAAGGTATCTTCTGATCTACTAAATTGCATAAATACCAGAAACAGTATTTCTACTTAATAACAACGCATTTTCTAATAGGAAGACATACTGAGGTCCTGTTACATTTTCTTTGATGTGCTTTAAGCTGCATACCGTGCATTCTCTGCTTTCAAACTATCAGGCATTACCGGGTTCATTTAGTCTGCCTGCTTCTTTGTGTGGACAAACAGAAAGATAAAATGATGCTTAACACTGATGAGATATATCAGAAACACATGCATGCAATTAAATGTAATACTAATTTTGAAGGGTTGTTTTACTAAGATTACCCTCAGCAGCATTTTTTGCATCATAAACAATCCCTAACTCCAAGCTTCATCTCTGAACATTAACTCCTTAGTGCCTTGTTCATTTATTTTGTGCCTGGCCCCGTAATCTTTGAATATTCTTGCTTTGTGATTGAAACAAATTGAAATGTAAAGGGGGTATGGGTGGTCACATATTAGCATATAAAATAACACCTTAAACTGTTTTTCTATAACATTCTGATGTGAGAAAACAGCCAAATCTCCCTTCATTTTCTAAAATATACCACTATTTTTTGCTGTGCAATTTAGATACCGATTTCATTTGTTGCAAAAGCATCTGCCATCTAAAGACATGTACACAAAGGCATGTAGGCACCTAAACACTAATAAGGATGTGCTGGTTTTCATCTGAATAACTTGTTAGAGATTATTCATTATATGAATACTTATGATGGCCATGATAATACTTAGGATACTGTTTCTGTTTGGTAATTCAGTTTCTGGCAAAAAATTCCAGATAACAGTTCAGTTTAAAGTTTCTTAGCTTAAAACTTTACTCTAGATCAGGTCAGTAGCATTTATGTAACTAATTTCTTGCTGTAATCCTATCTTTTCACTGAACATTTACCAATTGCTTGTGGGGAAAAATAATGAATTCCTTTTTTTCAGAGCAATAAATATTGATAATTAAACTAATGAAGGATTATTTTTTTTTCTAGGCTGGACACAGAATTGACCCAGGTGCTCATTATTAAAACTTTTTAATATATTTTTGCAGAATGAGAAAATGAACATCAGTGAACCAATATAATTAGCATGCCTTCTAAATAGATGATATAGTTACATACTTGTTAGTATTAGGGGATCCTACAAATTTCATTTACCAAGATACAGCCCAGCAGGCATTTTCTAGTGAAAAGGGCGCCTGTGAATCCCCAGTATACCACTCAGATCACCCCCTGAGGGGAAACGCAACTTGCATTCAAATCAAACGTTTTCCTATCAAATGCTCTACTAATGGCTTTCCTATGAGACCCAAGCCTGTCAGTCACCTACTACCTATTTAGACATGTTAAAACAGAATTCGTTGTTTATTTGTATTTCATTGAAGTGAGTCTGTTTTCTCATATTGAATTTGTATCCAAACCCCAGGTTGTCAATACTACTTAGTTAGATCTGCTGTTTGTTGTGTTTTTCTCTGCATGTGATCCAGGGGAAAAAATAGTGTCACTCATGCTAGTTTCAACCCTCCTATAAATCCTTAAGCAGTGTATTAACTAATTTTATAAAGTAACTAACATACACGTTGAAGGCTCTAGGAAACAGTTCTCATACTGAAAGCTGGTTTATCAGATTCAGCGATGCCTTGGCTATGCTAAGGTTTGCCTAGAAAGAAGCTAGAAAAATGACCAGTGTAAAGGAAAAAGAAGGGGGGGAAAGCCATTGTTTTTAATATTTCTCCCAAATTACCGTAAGTTTAATTGCCTTAGTTAAATACAGCTTGACTAGTCAGTCGACATATGTGACTGCTGTGATTCTTGTGCAAATTATTTAAATTAATTCTATTAGCAACCTCTAAGTTAGTTTACTTGTGCTTAAGCCTAAATCTGTGCATTAAACATTCCATAAAAACAAGAACTAAGTGTTATGTTTGATATGCACTTCAAAAGCCTAAAAGGCCAAAGAAAGCCCTTCCTTAATTATTTAAGAAGTGTCTGTAAAGGAAACATGAGCAAATAGCATTCATGCTTTCATCCCCAGTAACCTTTTATTGTCCTTTTCTTCAGATGGCCAAGTCAGTATATTTAATAAAGGGAGCAGCAACCATCAAAGAAGGCAGGGGTCTAATAAATGGTCCTGATTAAAGGCCCTGACAGGGTATGAACTTTGCATAAATTTTCCTATGGTGTCAGGCTAGGATCCTGATTGAAAACCCATTAACATAATCACACATTTAGAGGAAATGCTGTAATGTATCAAAAACATTTCCCTTAGTGTAATAATTTTAAGGACATTAAAATGCAAATGATAATAAGGAGCTGTGTTTTAGTGATGTTCTGAAAGCCTGATTATTCAAATATTTAGTATGAAATATGGAAGCTCCTTTAACTAATGCATCTACATGATTTCAAAGATTTAATCTATATTTGTACTTGAAAGACTTTTATACCACTACTGAATATTTCCTGTTAAATTTAGACTTGCAAAATCCAACAAGAAGTTTAGTTTAAATGTTAATGCTAAGTGCTAAGACCTTTTAGCCGGCTTTAAAAACAAAACAAACAAACAAACAAAAAAAAAAAACCCAAAAAAACAACTGTGTTGAAACCAGGACACAAGCTATGTTCTTTCATTAACTACTGAATTGTAAAAGTCCATGTTTTGGTATTGCTGTGATTATAAAAATAGTTTGCAGAATCCAAATCATGCTTTTCTCTGTTTCTATTAAAATATATGCTTAAAACAGATTGGCCATTGAATCACAGCAGTGATATTCTTTAATGCTAATTTTTAACAATAAAAGATACACTATCCTCCCACACACAAATAGCCATAATTATGTAAAGAATGACTGCTTCAGACTGATGACTTTCAATATGCTTGAGTCTAGCATACTGGTATAAGAGGCCAGAAAGGTCAACAGTAATTCATAACTGCTATAAAATTGTGTAGCATCCTAGGGCTTCTGGAGGATGCTGACATTATCATGCTTCTTCTGCTGGTTTGTATATGTAAATTTGTGATAGGAAGTGCACTGCTTGCCGTATCGCATGCAGAGCATCAATCAGGCAGTAGAATACATCAGAGTATTTTCATTATGCCTAGTTATTTACTGCATCAGAAGAAATTACCCTGGCAAGCCAAGCGGCCTTCTCTGGATAGCATGATATGACCAACCAGGTTTCAGCTCAGGAGTCTTGTAAACATTACAGGATTAATCTCACAATCACAATCATCAATCTTTCCTAGTCCTGCCTGGGTGCAACTGCGGAGATTGGTAACCAGGCAATGTAGATTTAAATTTAACCCTGAACATCAAGAGCTATATGTCAGATTCGTGCACCATATTACAAACACCTATATTTTTACTCCAGCTTTAGTACAAAATGATGAAAACATAAAATTTTTGCACTTCACACTCATGTCTAATTTTTCATTCCCATTTTTGATGCATTACAGGGAAATGAGAAATATTCTGAAAAAGATACATTTCATAATACCAGACTCTAATGCTAAAATGATGCACTGTGATGCCTAGATCTAATGTATGTATTAGAGACAACTGACACTGCAGTAAAATGTGGAGTAGTAATTCAGGTTCAGGACCAGACTTGGGCTCCTTGGCACGGAGCCATTAGAGGTTAGGGCACTGTAGGGGTAATGTACTTAGCCTCTAACAAATGGAGCATTAAATACATCATGCTGACTCATAGGTGGCACTGGCACCAGTTTCTGAAATGACTGCTTGTTTGCCCTCTTGCCAAAGGAGAAAAGAAAAGGATTCTGGCACACCTAAGTGTTCCGTGTAAAAATGAGAAGCTGCGAAATGAGAGCAGCCTATACAAATGTTTCATCGTTGTGTGTTTAACTATGTAGAGTATATAACCCAGCCTGTTGAGATAGTGCAAAAGATTACATGTATTCTTTTTTCTTTTTTTTTTTTTGAAAGTCAGGTGAAAATAGCTGTGTTAATGATCGTTTTTAAATAGTCAAGAAAAAATAAATATACAATGAGCAGATCATGTATAGAGACTGTGTAGCAGTTTAATTTGAACTCTGATCTTTATTTTTACTCCTGTCCAAAATACTTTTTGCATCATGCATCCTAAACATTTTTCTCCCTTTCTATCTGTCTGTGTCTCTCTCTCCCCCTCTGTCTCTGTGTGTCCCTGCCTCTCTTTCTCTCTCACTTATACAGTTGTTCTGTTTAATAGAATGCCTATAGAAATTGTTAAAAAGCTTGGGCTTACTTTTATGCTTTACAGAAATATTATTTTCCATGATTTTGTGCCTTTCTTTTTATTTAATCAGAACTGCAGGCACTTTACTGCTATGTATGAATGCATTCCCTCTGTAATAGGTTCCTGCTTAGCAAGAGAGCTAGCCTTTGCCTACTAAATAATCCTTGTATAATACGCAACGATCATATCATTTGGTCTTCAAGAAATTATGAAAACTCTGCAACATGGTGCATAGCTGATGCACACATTTGCAACCACTGATTTCAGAGATGCTTCCTGATTTATGCCAGCTGAAGGTCTCATTTAAAGTGTTAAAGTGTGCTTTCCTTCTAGAGATGTGGTGACTGAACAGTTAAATGCAAAGAAGATGGGTGTATTGCAATGCTTACTCCATTATTTCTGTCCACAATCCTCCTCCCCCAAATTGATTTTTTATCTTTTTGACCATTTTTAAATGACAAATATCCTGATATACTTTTGTGACTATATGTAGTCACATGTTGTTCTCGTCATAGGCCAGTTAAACCCACAATACATAAGTCTTCCAGTGCAGATAAGACAAACGTGCACCACCTCACCCCATTTCACACATCAGCTTGGTGCATGTCGGGGTGTAAGGTGCAGGTAACTTACCCGTTTGCAGACAGGGATCACAAAGCTCTTTAAGAGTTAAAAAGCACATTTACACAACGAGCTAGCAACATAATTCTCAGTTCTTTGTTGCTTGTTATCATAGTGAGATTAGGCATTTCTTTGACCACAGGTTCATAGAAATGTCTTGGGTGGGCAGGAAGAGATGACAACAGTATAAAAACTAGCCTGGGCTAGCCTCTTTGTACAGGGTACAACGCCTGTGCCTAGAATATCTGCAACCTCTGGGCAGCCACAGTGCTATACTATGGGCCCAGCTGTGGCATGGCGAATGCAACCTCCTATCCTTCTACGGGTGTATTGTTAAGTTGACTGTACTGGAGATGGTAAGCAAGTACACAGCCCTGACACCCAAGACTCCTGACTCGGCACTGGGCAGCTATGGAGTTTACAGCCTGTACGTAATTAAATGGTCGTGTGTTTGCCCTCCTTGTAAAGACTCTGTAAAACAAAAAAGCTCCATTGTCTCTTCCCATCTTTCCAGAATTCCATTAAAAGAAGAGATTAATCTTCTTGTTCAGTGCTAGAAGACAGTGATTATTATTTTTTCCTCATTTAATATTAACTGATGACATGGAACGAGAAGCTCACTTATTGTAAACTACCACAGAAAGAAAGGCAAGCTGAAAATTCAGCCCTTTGCTAAGGGTGAATCCACAGTATGACATAAGGCAGGTCACTAGACTCTAAGCTTGAAGGAAGCTTGCCCTAGAGAGTGTTGCAATACACATCAGCTTATTAATTTAGAGACCTATTAGTGACAGGCCACAAACCCACTCATAAATTTATAAAGAGTAAAGGACTGAACAGAACTGTTCAATTCCAGAAATTGCTCATGTGTTTGGTGAATTATGAAATATAATTTTGAACCTCTTGTACTGGATACACCTAGGAAATTCCGAGCTGGTAATGTTTTATTGGCCAGGCAGATTTTTCTAAGACTAAATGACATTGCAGTGTGTGCCATCTTATGAGGCCTGGCAGCTCTAGAAGAGGCAAGGGAAGCTTTTCCTCTGGGGTCCCTCAGACATGCCTGAGCATTTCTGGCTGCTGCTGCACCCACAGAAAAATATCAACCCATAATGTCTAATGGTAGGAGCCAAGAAGGCTAGCTGGTGCACTGAGGAAGGCAGCACCCAACAGTTAAGTAAGCGCCCAACACCTGGAAGTTCTCTTAGGCAGTGAGGAGATGCCATGAGCAAAATATATTTCCATGACTCCTGTCTCCCAGTCTCCCCATTGCCATTTGTAGCGGCAGAACTACCAGCACACTCAGCGGAATTTATCAGGTGTGGCTGCAGGACCTGTAAGCAGCAGCAATGTAAGAGGGAACTCTCCAAAGCCTAAAAGTTTGGCTATTGATGACACTACCTGCACGATGTCCCATTAGAAAGGATATGTGAGATCACTTTAACCATGCACAGTTTTGCAAGGCTTGAATTCTGCTTGTCTATACAAGAAGTTAGTATGCAGTAAGCAAGGGTGTGAATTAACAGAGCACTAACTACGGAACCTCACAGGACTGGGCTCTTTGTTTATATGCTGTTTAGTTAATAAGTTCTTCAAGGAAAGTACTCTGTCTTCATTCCTGTCTAAACAAGTACCTTTTTGTACGGATATTCCTAGTATGTACTGTTTAGTGCTACCCACTCTACTTTCTACTAAAGGCTGTCCCTGTGCAGCATAGCCAGAGTGTTATAAATTCACATTAATGCTTACTAGTATCTGTCTTCTCCATCTAGACAGCCCTAGCCAAATGGTGGCAGAGCCTAAAGCAGGACCTGAAAGACATTCCTTTATACATAAGCCTGAGACTATCTCCCCAGCTATCACCCCAGATAATCCCAAACTCAGTGGAGTTAGCACGATACTGTGGGAGCAGTGATTCTTAAACAGCAATCAAAACCAAGAAAAGTCCTAAAAATATACAGGCGCATCAGTCTTCCTGGCTTACACCTAATTAATGAAATCCAGGACTCACTACTCCTTTCAGCAAGTGTTCTGTACTCTCTTAAAAAACTCCACAAAATTATATTTTTAGATTTGCTGCTCTGAATTCTCACACCTCTTAACAGTTTGGCTTTGTCTTATCCCTTGCATCAAATGTGATCCGACACTAACCTTCTCTCACCTCCTCAGAGTAAATTTAGGATGCTCTAGGAATCTAACCTAGGCTGTTATATAGAACATATCACTGTAGTATGTATGAGTTCAGTATCTCCCAAGACCAGGCTCTTTGCATGCCGCTTAGGTTATAAGGTCTTAGAGGTAAATACTCTGGCTTTTTCCCTACCTTAATAGCCTAGCCTACTGTTTGCATTACACAAATAACTTGTAATAGTATTTGGATGAATTTCCAAAAATGTTTATCTGCTTTATGTATTCTCAACTTGACAATATTGGAGTCACTTAATGTGACAGTATTAGCTGCACTTTGGGGCTGCCCAGCCATATGAAAAAAATGAAGACCTTCACCACATTGGGAAAAAGCTAGAAGTGCGTATGCATTCTTCTTCACATAAATCTGTCAGCAGTTTTGGGGCTAGTGCCAGAAAGGAGATGGAGCACCCCACCCCACTAACAACCAGGTTGGTAGTAATGACAGACTAGCAAATGTTTTATGATTCCACTGGAGCCTCATCCCTGAGCCTCTGTGTTTGTGAAACTCACATGTAGAGTAGCATGGAAAAAGTCACATCCCCTGATGGGACAGAAAGCACCTGCTAGTTTGTGTAGAGAATCCACCACAGCATATTTTTAATGACCACTTCAGACTACTGTCTACTGCTTATGCACTGATGAATGTGTCCATGTAGCTCTGACAGAGCTGGGACGAGCTAGAATAAAACTAGGCAGATTAGCTGGAAACCAGCCGGTTGACAAGCCTACCATACTGTTATAATGCAACAGAATTAAAATTTTCCGTATCCTCAGTTTCAAATTTCTTTACTTTGAACATAAGTAGTTTAGATCAATAAAAGCTCGAAATGGGGAACATTGATCCTGATGAAAAATTGGTGATTTTGGATCTTGATGCATCCTCCCTCTTTTCTAAACACTAGAACTTTTCTTCTGTGTGCTTGGAAAACATATTAACTTGAAAAAATCAACATACAATAAAATAATTTTGATTCATAGTAATTACTTATGCTGGCATTTAGACCTAGAAATGTGTGTTTATTTTGATGTGCATTTTCCTCTAAATGTTAGAAAAAACACCAAAGTAAGTATTAACTGCCGCAGCAGATATTCACAGTACATTCTTAGAACTAGGTAGAATGTGGATCCTGTGATCAGATAGTTCATAGCTATGCTCAAAATATATGCAACTTAATGCTGCAACAAAATACATGTAAAAACACTAAAATTAAGGTTCTAATTCTTGTTAGTTGATATTCTGTTCTCTTTTCCTCATTCTTCTTCCCCTTCTTTCCTTGTTTACTTTAAAGAAAACATTTGGTAAATCAGCTTTCAGTAGCCAAAAAAGGAGTTGGGTATGTGGGTGTACTGGTACACAAATAAGTGATACCCTATTTTCCTTGCAGCTGTGTAAGTTTTATTGCCATCCCAACTCATCTCTCTCTTTGCTTTTGCTCCTGCCCAGCGTATCATATGAGGACCCTCAGACTGTAAGCTTTTTGGGTAGAAATTTTTCAAGTGTCACTAATTCCATAAGTGCATGTCATACGTCCATAACTCTCATACTCAAAAGTAAATTATGGATGTCTATAGAAAGATTCTACCTATAGCTATGCTTAAGTTTAACAGACTTTGGAAGCATATACTTTTATTTCCTTTTTTTTCTTCCCATTTCTCCTTCCTTTTTCCTTCGCTCTCTGTCACTCCTCCTGAAGATGTACTATTATGGGAAGGTTTGCTTGTGAGAAGATGTGATTTGCATTACATCTTGAAGTATGTTAAATTTTCCTTCCAGAGTCAGGAACCTAATACAGAAAACACTTCTGAGCATTTGAACATGGGTTCCATACACTTTAGCATTTTCAATAAGCACAGTTGCATTGGTGGATCTTGGATAGAAGCCAGTATCTAAAATGTTAAGGTCTTAAATATAAGGACCAGGAAGTTGATTTGTATCTGGATAATGAATGCAGAAATCCATTAGAGTGTGCAGATTTCCATTATGATCTCTTGGCAGGTTTTCCTGCTTAAGAGGTGGGCTGCTGAGTGTTGCACAAGATGAAACTTCTGTGGAGCCCTTAGCCCTAGTTAGCAACATGGAGATGATAAAAGCATGAATCACAGTTTCCAGATCTTCCTTTGACAGGAATGGGCACAGCCTCCTGGGAAAGTAGAAGTGCAACCATTTCTTACCACAATTATCTCTGTAGTCAGGACTATCAGTGAATCTAATACAGCCTCAAGATTGTTCTCCATTATCAGCTAGTGGGGGGATATCCTCTGTTGAAGGTACAGTCAACATTACTGATTGCTGCTTTCAGTGTTTTGCATTAACTTACTTTTCCCTTTAGGAGGTTGCTTTAAAAATTTTAAGCATCTTGTTCAGCTATCAGTGGCCTTTTAGCTACTCAGGTCCTTGCATCAGCTTAAACTTTTTTTCATAATTTTATGTTCCCTTTTGGAGTGATAACATTGATTGTAGAGGCTAAGATGGAGGTAGTGGGGCTGGTGAAAGTTCAGCAAAATTGTGGTATTGCAATTATCTCCACAGATCCAGTAGTCTCTGAAAAGGAGGGGTGAGATAAATCCTTGCAGGGCTTCATATAGATAACCTCTAGATGGACAGTTATCTCACAATTCACTGGGATCTCCTCAAAAATCCTTCTACACCACCTTGGGTATTCCTTAACCAGATCACTGAAGGTCACCCATCACCAACACCCAAGCATTCTGCATTGTCTATTCCTGCATGTAGCCTGATGATGAGGGCTCCAATATGTTGATACAAGTCATATCTTTACACCACAACATTCTCATTGACCAGTCAAGAAAAGGATTTTAGAGAGTATTCGACAGCAGGTGAGATCACTCTGGTCAAGTGTTTAATGTTTTTAAAGATCTATTGCACATTATGATGGTTGGGAGATTACTTTCTGTGAACCAGCGTTTATGTTTCCGGTCATTAAAGTAGCCAGTTGCACTTTGCAAGCTTTTACTAGCTATTAGGGTCAGGAATTTGCTTAATAAATCGTAATAGCATATGTGAAGACATTTTTTGCATCTCTTAAAGTATACAGCACATTATTGGCCATGTCTATGTAGACTCCACTTTTTTTATTGAGTATTTGAATTGTGTTTGTGTATTTTTCAAAATAAAGTCCTGGGTACTCCATACATTAAGGAAGAGGTCTGCATAGATTTTTTTATATAGACTGAGGGCAGGTAAGATTCATTTTTCAGCTTTCTGAGTTTGGACAAAAATGCAAAAATACATATTTGGTTTTGTGATGGAGATCCATGCATGTGTGCAGTCATATACCAACAAAGAGAACAAGCAATTTATGCCCAGTTTTTTCCAGCCTAGTGAAGGAAGGAAGCCTTGAATTGCTTTTATTCCCCTTGGTCCAGTGCATTTAGAAACCAAAGACTGTACTGACCACAGGACTGAGGATGGTAAAGGAGCTTCTATGATTGTGTTACGCTGTGGTTTACTCACTATGAGGAAAATTTTCATGAAAGACACAGCATGACCGATTTACCCATCTAAAGTGGCATAAACCATTTGGAACAGAGTCAAAAATCTCATCCTATAGAAAATATATATATATTGTTGTATGTGATTGTTGGGTGTGTAAATACAGTGTGTGTGTGTGTGTGCGCGCGTGTGTTTGCATATTATGCTTGAGCTCAGACCTGTTCTTCCATTCTAGACACATCCACCAGAATGAGTGCAAAAAATTTAAGGCACATGCTTCCTTTTGTCACTTACTGTACGTTTATTTGTATATGTGTTTATTTAAATATGTACATACTGTGAAATTGAAGAATTTGTTATCAATAATTAGTTATCAATAAAATACTGTTCATCCTTCTCTGAAAAGGAAGAGTACAAAGATCAACAGGACTGGGTGAACTTTTTTTTTGCTGTGGTTCTTTGTACTGCTGTCTGCCTTAAAAAACTTCATCCATTAATTTTTGGGTTACAAAACAACAGAGCAGAACTCCAAAATGTGGGTTTTTTACAAAACCTGTATTCAAGAAGTGAGCCTAAATTAATGGCTCTGTCTCTTCTCTGCCTTTGCTGTTAAATAAATAATATCTATTTGATTGAAGCAATATCTGGTGTTATTTGATTGCATTCCTTTAACAAGGTCTGCAGTAAATATATATATACAACACTGTAATGTATATATGTATGTATATGTTTCAATCTTTGACATGGTCCTCTTTCTAATACTTTTATTAACTCCTACATACAAAATATCAAAGGTTTATAATTGTTGAGATCATGTGCTGTAAATGTAGCCATGGTTTCAGTCTCTAATAGCTGGGGTTTTTTCTTTTGTATCAGTATATAATAATTTGATTGCTTGAGCTCTGACTTTGTTCTCTTCTATTCATTGCCACCAAGAATCTCTTGCCTACCAGGACCACTGTGGAGAGGCTAGGGCTTAGGCGTGCTGTTGATGCTCCATGCAGATATGAAAAGAAGAAAAAAATAGTCAGAGGAACTACTTCAGCCTGGAGATTTGAGTAGCAGTCTCAGAGCAGTCTGGTTTAGGGTAGTGGGGTTTTTTTTTTCCTTTTTTTTTTTTTATTTTAATCAAGATTTTACTGTATGTCCTTTTTTTTCCCTCAGGGCTAGAACCTTGCATTCATACAGCACTTCACACAGTGGGACCTTGATCCTGACCAGGACCTCTGAGTGCTACCATTATACAAATAATAATAAAATGAAGCAGAACAAACCAGGAGCCCTATGGGTTAGTTTTTAATGCTCCTATCTCTTCTTCATCAAAATTAAACCAATTGAAAGATAACACTGAGCAGGGGACTTTTTTTTTATTTTGACTGATTGTACATTTTCATAACACACACGTCATGAAATGAGTGCATGACTCATTTTCAAAATGAAATCATAACACTGGATTCACTTGGTTTTACTAGGCAGGCTGCTATGCATACATTGTTTGGTGGCATCCTATTCTCCTGGAGAAATAGTAATTTTTAAAGGGATTTAATGCCATGAGAAAATGCTTACTTTTTAATTGTTATTATCATATTATTTTAACAATTGTAGTCTGCTAAACAAATCCACAAATAACGCTTAATACCACAAAAACAGATTGAGCTAAGTTTATGAAATTTACAGATTACCTAAAATGCTAGGAGTTAATTACAGTCTGCTTTCCCTGGCATGTCAGCTTGATTAAATTTGGAGTTCCAAGATGAATTGGCCCAAATTCATTAGTGTTCCCCGGGTGCATATGTTGGTCAAGGTCAAGCGAAGCACATTGACTGTAGTGTTAGTCAGGAGGGTGAAGGGTTTCTAAAGAAGGTGGACTCTTAAAAGGTCTGGGGTTGCAGCAAGAAACTTTGATACTTTTTAACTTAATAAATCTTGACAGCCTAATCATGGCTAAGCCTTTGCAGTGTTATTGGTACAGATGGCAAAGCTAGACATATTTAAAGAGATCTCAGCAGCTAGTGGCAGGAGAGCATTGAATCCAAATGCACTGTTGGGCTCTCAGAGAAAGTGCAAGAAGGGAGGATAAAAAGCTACACAGCATTTCCATCTCTTGACATCTCCAACAGCCTCAGATACAAAATATGATAAGGCTCCTGCTGAGCTAATAAGCCCAACAAATGTCTGTGTCCGTGAAGTAGATGAAGTGGGATCAAGTAGTTGGGGGCTGCTGTATGAAAATAAGCCAGCACCCAGGGTATAATGGCACTGTAGAAAGCTGCAAGGTCAGGCTGATGACAGAAACACTGGATAAGTAGAGACCCCATCAGTAAAAAAGGTTTGCCTGCTGGATCTGAGCCACATAACTATTAAAAAAAAATCCCTATGTTTTAGAAAACTCATCTAGTTTAGTAAATAAAAGGACAGTGTTTGGTTTATTGTATGAAAAACTGCAACTCTTTCCTACTTATAGCCATATAGATTGTATGATGAATTGTTTCTCTGCAAAATATTACATCAAAACAGACCTGAAAAGAGGATTTGACTGCAAACTAAAGGAGATTTTTAAAGAAAGCAGTAATATCAGATGAACCGTAGATTTGTTCAAGGCCTGCTGACATGTTACAGTTCTTCTCTTAATTTCGTGTGTATCAAGTGTATCTCTATTCATCTCACTCTTAAATAGTGTTCCAATAAAATAATTTAAGCTGAAATCTTGCTGGATATATGAGAGTGACAAATGTGGCTCCTTTCATTTGCAAAGAAAAATAAAGACCTACCTTGTTGAAATAACATTAAAATAATAATTAGGCAGTGCTTGGAATTTCGGGAACAGGTCAAGCTGTTACATTAATTCATAAAGCATCATATTCACTTAGTGCTACTTGTAAAGGTGTGTTTGAGAAGTACAGAACTTTCGAAATACCATGTGCATTTGTTTATTACATTTGGGAGACAATGTAAAAAACCTGACAACATGCCACAAAGGTCATACCTATAATTCCCTTTAATTTAACTGTGTGATGTTTTAAATTTATGCAAACATAATTATTGCTAAATTCCAGCGTGCTGTACATGTGTTACTGAAGCCAAAACAAGCCAGAACTGGTCCTATGAGTAACAACAGCATTAGGAAAATAAATCAGTAGTGATAGATGATGAATATTTATGATTGTTTCTCTCCTACCATTTTAATCATTTACAGATATTTTCAGTTTTCATCCAGTAGAAGTACAACTGAATGCAGTGCCTCCCCTGGAGTCTTCAGGAGGATGCATAATAATGTGGCAACCAGCCTCCTTCCCTCTACTCAGGACTAGGTCGTATATCATATTCGCAGGCTTGCATTGGGATGCAGAGCTGCGCTGCTCAGCAGGAGCTCCAGGAGGCATGGTGCCTCGGGCAGGAACAGTGTCTCCTGAAGCTCTGCGGCGGCGTGTGGAGAAGTGCATTGGCTGCTCCAGCCTTTGAGGCTGCAGCGCATTGCTCCTGCCTACCCGCAGCCGGATCTGCTGTGCGGGGCAGAGGGGATGGCGAGGTGGCCCGGTCCCCTCCCAGGCCTGCTCCCACTGAGGAGGGGATCTGTGGCAGAGGTCCGTACAGCCCGAGCAAGGACTGCTATTCTGTTTCATCCTTCTGTGATGGTGCAAAATGGAGGGGTACCTTCTGTTAGTCCCCCTCTTCTCCGAGGCTTTTTATTTGGATTAGGTTTGTAGGTGGCTGCCACTCACTTTAACAGCTCATGCCTCCCTCCCCTCCTTTCACTTCCATCTTGCCTGTACATGACAGTATTTTTTCTGCCCTGCCAAGCATCCCAGTCTATATCTTCCCATTTATCACACAAACATCTCTGCACCTTTTTACTATACAACTCCTTCCAATCAGCAAAAAGCCCAGATGCAATAATATATTTAAAGTACCCTGCCAGAGCATTTTCATTGCCTGATGGCTAAGGAGCAGAGGAAGTGTGGGAGCTGGGAACAGAGGAGTAGGAAGACTGAATCTCCTTGTACCACACACAGATCACAATGGGGTCCTGAGCACAAACAGGAGGCTAGAAACCAAATAGTATATAAACATGTCTGGCATCAGAAGAGAGACTTAGAGCTCCGCCCCGTGTACTCACCCTAAAGGAGCACTGCTAAAACATCTAGTCCTGTCTTACATGGGTCAGAAAACACACTGACTTCATGTCCTTCTAAATGTTCTCTTAGTGCACTGAAAGCTGTAAAAAACAGCCAGCAGTGAATGGGATGGAGAACTGCATGTATACAAGTGCCACAGCTTTGCACTGAATTCAAAATGGGGCCTTAGACAACGCAAATGGTGAAGTGACCCCAGACACAGGGCTGGGCTTTCAGGGTGGGAGGGATATAGAAGTTAATAAAATACCAATTATTAAATAACTGAGTATTGCCAGTTTACGTTGTTCAGAGAGGCAGACTCATTTCACCTTTTAAGCTGAACCAGGCCATGGAACACAGTGGGTAACACCGTTAAAACTCAGTGCGTGAGATAAAGGATCAGTATTTAGCTGCATTGTGGGTTTGCTGGCCCATCACAAAACTGTACAGGTGACAGGTGAATTGTAAAGAAAGAAGGGCCACATTCTGGCTTAGCAGCAAATGCAAGGAAGGAGATGCTGAAAAGGACAGAAAACAAAAGCAGAAAGACAAGGGCTACTTTGCTAGACAATTCCTTTGCTTGGTTGAAAGAATTGTTGCTAGTGAGGCCCAGTTACTTAAATCTGCCTGGATTTTTGCTGCTACCAGTGGCGGTTCCTGTAGGTTGCAATGGGATCTATATACCACATTGAAAAGCCATGCCTTGTTCTTTCAGTCCTGCTCACCATACTTCCTTTTCCTAAAGCAAGTATTCATGATTTGCACCTGCTTTTTGCAGTCATTGAATCTCAAGATAGATAATTTCAGGCAGATGATCTCATTCCAGCCTCAGTGTGTCTCTTAAAGATTCACAGGGCTGAAGAGTAACAAGTCAGACAGCAGCACACGAGTTTATCACAACTCAGAACGGATCCAGTGTTAATCTCAGTGCTAAGCTTAGCTTTTTTTTCATACAGAAGAGATGATCATGAGGAACTGAAAAGAGGGAGAATGTGTTGGAAAAAGTTCTTAATCAGTGACTTTTTTAGAAATTGTGGTTTTAACTGGGGGGGGGGGGGCGGGGCGGGAGTGGGAATCCACCTTCATTCCTGTACCTTGTTAATATTTGCAATAAAAGTGAGGTAATTGACTTCAACATATACCCAGTAGCTGTGGTTTCTCACCTGTGTCACAGCAGAGATTTAACCTGGAAAAAAGTCTGAGGAAGAACAATTTTAGGAATGATTTGTGGTCAGCTGTGACAGGGAATGTCAATGGTTATTCTATCCATGAAGCATGTACTTGCGGGACAAGGACAACTATATTTTTAAGAACAACTTGGAGATACTTAGTATTAAAAAAAGGAAAAGACATGTTTAGCAGCTGGCACTGACACCTAAGGAACAGTGGTGGATTACTTCCTAAAATACAGAAAGATTTTAGGAAAAAATTCAGGGTGGGTCTGCTCTCATTTTATAGAATACTTCTTAAAACTTGTTAAAGCATAGATAGAAGAGTTACATTAATAAGATCATATCTTTACATTATTAATATTATAGGGTACACTTTTGTAGAAATAATTTGGTACTTAACTTCCTTCTTTTTAGCGGCAGTTAAATAAGTTGTAAAATTAAGTCACTCGTCTTTTTGAGAATATTTCTGAATTAGTTTAATATGATTCTGAAGAAACAGCTTCCTAGGGCCTTAATCAGTGTAGTACTTCAGGATGCCTAATTCTTTCATGCTGCAGGGATTTAAGAAGACTAAAACATTCTCCATCTCTTGTTGTGCTGAGGAGTTAAGGGTCAACAGACCTGAAACCCTAGGGTGGACAACACCGTCAGTGCAACCAGTGGCCAAGGGTAGGCTCTGTTTATTACTGTGCATTACCTAGCTGAATAAGTAAACCATATATTGGAAGAAGGAGAATGTATAGTTATCCAGAAAATGAAGAAATGGGTTGGGGGTTCCCAGAGTGTTATTCAATCCCATTGAAAATGCTTCAGAAAAATAAAATCCCTTTTTGTCTCAAATTCACACACCAGTATACCTTATCTACTGAAACGTCAATTTGAGGCTCATATGTGTATGTGAGCTACCTGCTTCACTGCAGACTAGCACAGGAGAATGGCATCACCGTGCAACAACTGCAACAAAAGAGTGCAGCAAACTATCCCAAATGCTGTCAAACACATTAGAAGAATAGAAAGGCTGAGGTACTTAATGCCTTCTTTGCCTCACTCTTTAATAGCCAGACCAGTCACTCCCAGGGTATTCAGCCCCCTGAGCTGCAAGACAGGGATGGACAGCAGCATGAAGCCACCATAATCCAGGAGGAAGCAGTTAATGACCTGCTACGCCACCTGGACGCTCACAAGTCTATGGGGACAGATGGGATCCACCCAAGAGTATTGAGGGAGCTGGCAGAGGAGCTCACCAAGCCACTCTCCATCATCTATCAGCAGTCCTGGTTAACAGGGGAGGTCCCAGATGACTGGAGGCTTGCCAACATGATGCCCATCTACAGAAAGGGCTGGAAGGAGGATCTGGGGAACTACAGGCCTGTCACACTCATCTCAGTGCTGAGGAAGATTATGGAGTGGTTCATCTTGAGTACGCTCAACAGGCATGTGCCGGTCAACCAGGGGATCAGGCTCAGCCAGCATGGGTTCATGAAAGGCAGGTCCTGCTTGACCAACCTGATCTCCTTCTATGACCTGGTGACCCACCTATAGTGGATAAGGGAAAGGCTGTGGACATCATCTACCTGGACTTCAGCAAAGCCTTTGACACAGTCTCCCACAGCATTCTCCTAAGGAAGCTGGCGACTCATGGAGCAGGTGTACTCTTTGCTGGACACAAAACTGGCTGGGTGGCCAAGCCCAGAGAGTTGTGGTGAATGGAATTAAATCGAGTTGGTGACTGGTCACAAGCGGTGTTCCCCAGGGCTCAGTATTGGGGCCAGTCTTGTTTAATGTCTTTATCAACAATCTGGATGAGGGGGTTGAGTGTGCCCTCAGTAAGTTTGCAGATGACACCAAACTGGGTGGGAGTGTTGATCTGCTGGAGGGTAGGATGGCCCTGCAGAGGGATCTTTACAGGCTGGATTGATGGGTTGAGGTCAGTTGTATGAGGTTCAACAAGGCCAAGTGCCAGGTCCTGCACTTTGGTCACAACAACCCCATGCAACGCTACAGGCTTGGGGAGGAGTGGCTGCAAAGATGCCTGGCTGAAAAGGACCTGGGGGTGTTGGCCGACAGCCGGCTGAACATGAGCCAGCAGTGTGCCCAGGTGGCCAAGAAGGCCAACAGCATCCTGGCTTGTATCAGGAATAGTGTGGCCAGCAGGAGCAGGGAGGTGATTGTGCCCCTGTACTTGGCACTGGTGAGGCCGCACCTGGAATACTGTGTCCAGTTTTGGGCCCCTCAATACAAGAAAGACATTGAGGTGCTGGAGTGTGTTCAGAGAAGGGCAATGAAGCTGGTGAAGGGTCTGGAGCACAAGTCTTATGAGGAGCGGCTGAGGGAACTGGGGTTGTTTAGCCTAAAGAGGAGGCTGAGGGGAGACCTTATCGCTCTCCACAACTACCTGAAAGGAGGTTGTAGTGAGGTGGGTGTTGGTCTCTTCTCCCTAGCAGTTAGTGATAGGACAAGAGGAAATGGGCTTAAGCTGCATCAGGGGAGGTTTAGATAGGATATTAGGAAAAATTTCTTCATGGAAAGAGCAGTCAAGCATTGGAACAGGCTTCCCAGAGAGGTGGTGGAGTCACCATCCCTGGAGGTGTTCAAAAAATGGGTAGATGTGGCTCTTTGGGACATGGTTTAGTGGGCATGGTGGTGTTGGGTTGACAGTTGGACTGATGATCTTAGAGACTCTTTCCAACCTTAATGATTCCTAGTTTTTACTTTCATTAAAAAGTAATCCAGCCACCAAGCCAGGAAATATGAAATTATTACTCTACCCTTAATTGTTTTAGTGGTGGACTTGGTAATCTTAGGTTAATGGTTTGACTGGATGATCTTAAAGGTCTTTTCCAACCTAAACAATTCCATGATTCTATGATTCTATAAATACAGAGAGCATTTTTCTCTGCTGCCAGTTCATTACAAAATTTTCAGTTAGGATAGAATTTTTAAGCCTAATTTTCTAATTGGCAGTCTCTTTTGAAGAACATAGATCCTTTTTGCATGCATCCAATGTGATACAGCACATTAAAGAAATTTGGCTCATCCCAAAGAAAATCTGATAAAAAATCAGTCATACACTAAAAGCTTCACTGAAAGGGTCTGCAAAACAACTAATATACATTCCATTTAAGATGATTAATTTAAATAACTGTAGAAATGGATGAGTGTAAATGAAAACACAGGAGAGGATTTTGCTATCGTCTCAAATACTTCATCTAGCTATTAATTTAAAAGTATATAGATTTTGAAATGATAGATAAGAACAATAACATGGAATAAATTATATTATACAATTATTTTCACATAATGGATAGCTTAAATATATAAAATATTAATATCTTCAGTATAATTCATGTATATGTATATATAGTGTAACTACCAATGTATATTTAAACCTCTAAAATATAAAGTGCAGGGAGTATTTTGACTACATCTTTGATTTTTTTTTTTTTCCCCATTGCATCACAGTAAATATTTCTGGTGCTTTTCCATTCTTTCTTTTTTTTTCCTCCTTGGAAGAAGTCTGTCTCTCACAGAACAAAGGAAATGATAGATGTGAGCTTGTATGATTGCTGAGAAGGCAGAAACAGTAATGACACTCAGAAAATTCTCTTCAGTTCAGAAATCATATCTAGCACATTAGAAACATTCAAGTTTCCACAGCGCTATGTGCAAAATTCTGGCTTTTCCTATGATCTTGGTTTGTTGTTAAAGTAAATTAAACACATCAAATGAGCGCTTTTCGATCTAAAAAATACACTGTGTATGACAATTTAATTTCTATCCTTTCTTTTTAATTATTTTAAATTGTTATTTTGGAGGCAAAACAGACATATAGAGTATCAGGTAAGAATTGTATGTCTTTGTTACTAATGCAGTATGTAAGAGGCAATACATACTAGCACCTGAATGCCTAAGAAATACAGGATTTGAAGGTTAATTGACTCACTGACACCTGAGATTGGATTTGTCCCAAACTTTTCATAAGTACAGAGACTTTTGTATAGATACATGTGTGAGTCTGTATGTCTGTGACCTAATTCTGACTTTCCTCCACCTTCAGCTCAGAGGAAAGACACTCTGAAAGAGTTGTGACAAAAATACAGTAGGGGAGAGAGCTGGCACTGAAAAGCAGAGATTCCTGAAAAGTGAGGTGCATTCTTTAATTTTTTGCTTAAGCTGTGTGTAGGTATTTTTGGTTCCAGACAAAATTTGAAATGGAGTGAAAGATGTGATTTCAAAAATTTCCCCTTGTATTTCCAAGAAATAAAGAGTCCGTGTTTTTGTACACCAGAAACCATCAAAAATATTAACCTATTTGTCCATTGAAATTCAAAATTTGCCAAAGACATAGCATTTGAAAGGTGGGATTCAAGTTTACAGGATGGGGACTGTGATCAACATGGTCACTGAATACTAGTCAGCCTACAGTAGGAGGCTGGAACCAAGTGTCCCAGGATCTTACTTCCCCAATTGCACTGCTCCTGCCAGTACCCATTTTTCTGTTCAGTTCCACCTTTTCCTTAAGTAACTTTGCTGGTTGTATCCATCTGCAATGAGTAGAAAAAATATCTCCAAAGGAGACTTACTAAACAGAGTAACCACATATATTCTATAATTGCTTAAACAATGTCCAAAGCTTGACTTATAGAATTAATTTATTTTTCTGTTAGCTTTGGCTTAGGGTTATGATTTTTTATAATATTTATTAATTTGCTAACTGTAGGATTTTTTGTGCTTCTTTTTAAATCAATGCAAAGGCCACACTGACTTCAGTAAAAACGATTTTGAATTTTTAAATTTTTTTTTATCCTGCAATTGATATTCATTACTTGTTCCAATTCTTCACATAATTTAATCCCTACCTGAAAATAAAAATGCTATATATATGCTATTTTTTCCTGCTCCCACACTTTTAGTTAGATGGTATAACACGTTTTCTACATATTATGGCTGTACTTTACCCTGTAGTTCAAAAGCAGGCTTATTTCTGATTTCCTAACCATATTAGATATATTTTAAAGCAAATTATAAAAGTACAAAAAAAAATCTTATATTTAGCCTTCTTCAGGTAAATAAAAAGATTAAAATTTAGAATTTTTTAGATGCTATTTCTCTAGCAGGGATGATTCAACCTGTGAAAATCTTATTGACATTAAACTGTACTTTCAAGAGGAAAAAAAAAAAACAAAACAGTCATACTAAGTGTTAAATGTGAACTATTCAGATTGGTTCAAGCCTTTTGTACACCAGGTTATAACTGGTGACCAACAGTTTGTTCAACTATACTCATGAAAGACAGCTAAAATCTTGACAGTACTCATTGGTCTAACTGAAGGCAAGCATATCACCACTAGTTACAAATGACTGCAATGAGAGAGCTTTCTACTATGACTCACACTTTAACGTTGCAGAGAAGCCTTCTTTTTTTGCTGCATGTCAACGTATTCCCCCAGAATTTTCTTTCAAATTTTTATTGTTAGTTTAATTTTCATGTTCACTTGAATTAAAGGAAAAACATTTGGTTTTCATAGCAGCGTATGCAAATGTTTTGAATCACTGTGATTTGACCTTCTGTAGTTTACAAGCTGCACTGGCAAAGCCTGGCTTTCTTTCAGCTACAACAACTGATATATTACGTTGTCTGTGGTTGCTTGTTCCTGACTCTGAAGCCAATGAGGTTTTTTTGGAGCCTTTGTCCAAACTGTTGTAAAGCTATTTTGAGCTTTTTCATCTGACAAGCTCAACTACTCCTTGCATTGAACTTGTTAATATCCTTAAAAAAATCTTCCCTTGCTATTTGATGTATTTCTACACTCCTGGTGCAGCTTAATACGTGTGCTGACAACTGCTCTAAATTAATTTCCAAATACGTAACACTTGCTACATATTTAGATTGCCTATTATTAGTTAGCTTTGGATACGTACCTATAGGGGCCTACTATTTACAGGGACAAAGAAAAATATCTACTGGCAACCTCGTGACTAGGCATTTCACAGCTAGAGCTGAAAGGTCTAGCTGGTATAAAAGCACTCTTCAGGGTAAAGTTGATGAATTGTAGTAATCCTGACTGGTGTCAGGACAAAGGAGTCTCTCTAATTGAGCATGGCTGGAGAATCAGTAAGGGGTAGTATTAGTTAACTGGCCTAAAATGAAACTTTCAATAGGCCATCCCTCCCCCTCACACAGAAAATGAATTGGAGCATTAAAGCCACCCCCCTACATCATCTCTTATCAAAGACCTCCATCTCTTGCTCATATACAATATAGCCTGCTCCATAGGCTCTGGTGCCAACACTGCTGTTTCCTCCATTACATTGTGCTGTGCAAAATTAACTGCTCTTGTAAATGGAAGCAACTTTGACAGCAATGCAGCTTTACCTCTTTGAACCACTGGAGAACCATATGAATAATATTCATCAGTTGCTGAAGAGAATGAGCGACATAGCTGCATTATTTTTATGAATACCAACTGTGGCTCTGGAGTTTATTTCATTGATCTTATCCTGCCTGGTTGGGTAGTTCCAAGAAAACTTTTAGGGAATCTTTAAAGACAAATAATAGTGAAGAAAATAAATTATGAGACAGATTATGAAGAAACCTTGTGGAAACAATAGAGAACCTTGAAACTCTAGCTGTATTCCCTATACCTGGCTATTAAGAGAAACCAGACAAGGTTAACCAAGTTTTGTCTTCCCAGACCAAATCTGGGGTGCAAGGGGACAGTAATCTACTAAAGTCTCTAAAAAATGGTAGAGGTACTGGCAGCTGAAGAAAACTGCCAGAAAATTACTTATGCACTTGGTTCCACAAGAGCTGGTGATAACCCTCGCCTATGAATTAAGTGTATCAGCTGAGTGGAACTTATCAACAGCATACAAATAAAAAAAAAAAAAATATGGTAAACCAGTAAGGGTATACAGCTCTTGCTGCTTCACCCACTTGCTATACTTGCTATGCAGCTTTGAGAAAATAAATAATGCTTTGTTTTAAAGAAGCTGTTATGGATCACTTAAGGCTATCTAGAAAAGTAACTTGAACTCTGAAAAAAGTATTTTAGTGTGTCTTGCTTCCACATGTAAAAGCTGTGGTTGCCTTCAGGAATACTATGCCAACATTGTGAACCAGAAGTCCTGGCTTTCTGTGCTGTAGTCTGGATGTAAAAAATAGCCATGGCTCAAGTCCTGAGCAGGTGCATCTCCTAATTACATGGTGTTTGCTTGAAAACCAGTTTCAGACAATGATGGTTTCCAGAGCTGTGCCAAATCATTTCATTCTGCCTATGTCTATCTTTATCTCCTGACAGTCCTTTTCTTTGACATAACTATTAAAAGATGGAACTAAAAATACAAAAGTTGTCTTGTTGAAAATCTTTTCTCAGTGGACAGGCATATAAGACCTCATATCCTGAAGAAGAGGTTTTACTGTATCAGCAAGTAAATTCATGGAAAAACAAGAATTTTGGTCCCTTTGACTTTCTGATGTGCTTTCTGGAGGCATAGCATGCTTGCTAACAACTGATCAACAGAGATGTCTGAGAATATAACATAAAAATTATCTTACAGTACATAGGAAAGAATAGAAGGGAAAAATGTCTTTTAAAGATTAACTAAGGGTCTGCAGAACTAGTTGCTTGAATTGTTCTGGAAGACACATGGGGTAAAATAGTCACAGACCTTTTTAATGATTTCTCTGCTTATCAGTATAGGCTTAACTGACTGGCCATAACACATCACCTAAGCACAAAGTTGTCAATAAGCACTGAAAAGCTGGTAGTCATACAGATGGGCTTAGCGCACCACTACCAGTATGATGCAGACATATTTCTTTGTCCACAGAAGAAGGAAACAATCCTGGAACTGCAAGGCATGTCCATAAAAACATATTTTTAGTTAGCATTTAAACATAGACATAGAGGGCAAGACTGTTTTCTGGTGCAAAAAGCAATTGGGGCTGCTGTGGTGACATAGGAATCTCACAGACTGGTATCCAGAAAGACAGTCTTTGAATAGCTGAATTTAAGATTTCTAGTTGAAAGTGATGTAAAGAAATTTAACACTTAAATATCTATGTTCTCAGGAATACTTGTGCCCCTTCTAAATGAACTAGATACAAAGGTATAGAGTCTCTTCTTTCAATTCTCCCTCCTTCTCTACCCTCAAATTTAAAATTAATTATACAGTGGGGTAGCTATGGCAAGAAAGACTGAAACCATTAAACCATTTAATCTTGAGGAGTGAAGCCCATGTTCAAGTTCTTGCCTCAGATCAAGCAGAAGAAAGATGTACGCCTGAAGCCCAGATAAGTGACCATGCAATATATGACTAACATGAATTATTCTTGATAAGTAGTAAACTGCTGCGGGCTTTAGCTTCAACTACAACTGAAGGATTACTGCACTCGCTTTGTTATTTACCTAATAGTATAGCTAGATTGGCCAAATATCTATGACATTTTAGCCAAATTTACTATATTATTTAATATATCCATACTACTGTCCTGGCTACTTCTGAAATTTGCGTTTCCCTGAGTACTCCAAGAAGCTGTGGTGTCCCTTCCCCACTACTGCTGGTGCATACAAGTGTCCTTATAAATCTCTACTTCCATATAGTATTTGTTTTTATTTAAAAAGCAACTAAAAATACCTCTTGTGCTGCTCCCCCTCCTAAGTCTTGTTTCTGAAGAGATGTCTGTCACCGCTATCATATATTACATACCTCTACAATGTCTTGACTCTGTTATATGCTGAAACTTCATCCATTCTTCATAACCCTAAGTCTTCCATAATGCACTTTCTTCTCTTCTCTCCCATCACCCCATAGAAAGTTCTTCAGACTTTGGCATATATAGAAGGTTATCGTCTGACTTCTTCCATGTATGGAGATATTGGAGATGTATAATCACTTCATAACAATCATCAAACAATTCTACCAACACCTCATATCATTGCAATGAAAATAACAGTTTTCATTCTTGTTCTTAGACCCAGCTTGATGGGGTTTTTCTTTTGGTTTTGTTTTGGGGTTTTTGTGTGCATATTGTTTTATTTATTTTAAGCAATAGAACTACCCCTACTCCATCTCATTCCACAACAATAGTACTGGAGCCTGATGGAAGGGAACATGTTTCACCCTGAAGAGGAAGACCTCTGGATTCTGACAGCTTTCTGTCCCCATACACCATACAGCATCAAAGATGATACCAGTTTATATTTCTTCTCCATTTGCTGTTTCTTCTTCATTTGCTGTTTTTCTTTGCTTTTATTTTTGGTAAAATGCAAGCAACTTACAGATTCAGCCAATCAAAAGTCTGAAAATGTCCACTTATTTTTCTATTCAAAATTCAAATTAAACTTCTAGAACTCATCCTTTATTTAGGTGCATCCTTTATTTGACCCTTACCTCTGCTACCCACTACTACTGCCCTGATTATCTGACACTAAGGTATCACAGAAAAGGGAAAATCAAGGTTCTCCTGTCTTATTGTTTGGTGTTTGCCTGCTCTTTATTGGTAACAAGTCTTTCCTGAAATCAGCTTGTGTGTAACGAGCTAACTTATGTGAAGCTGAGGTCATCAGGAACTGCTTGGCAAGGTCATAGAATCACAGAATTGTTGAGGTAGGCAGGGACCTCCAGAGGTCATTGGTCCAACCTCAAGCAGGACCACCTGGAGCTGGTTGCCTGGGACCATGTCCAGACCACTTTTGAATATCTCCAAGGATGAAGAGTCGGTTCCCCGCAACAACATCTGGGTATAGGAATGGGTCTGACGTGAATGAACCACATACTTGTGGAGCTGAGTCAGAGAGCGGACTGGTGGTCTAGATAATGAAGCACTGGCTGTGAAGGATTTTGTGACAAGGTTTTGCACCAGAAATGAACAGGGGCTTGGTGTGTGCCAGATGCTCAGACGAGTGCCTTATGAAAGCATTGATTACAGCATGAGAGTTTAGGCTCCAAAAAGACTAAGCTACTTAGTACTTGGTAAGCACTCTAAGGTTGTAGCTTTTAGCCTCTTCTAGGGCTTGAACCTACCACACTGACATTCAGTGTCAGAGAATTGAAAATGACTGACTGATTTTGGATTCTTGTACACATCCCTGCAGCACAGTATGGTATATAATTAAATTTAATTACTATATGAAACAAGGTTTCTCTCAACAAAGTAGGCATTTCTGGTTCTTCTATCTAAAAAGCATACAGTGGAACTGAGAAAAGGACAGAGAAGAGCAATAAAAATGATCAGATCTATGGAAATGCTTCCACACATTAAAAACTATTAAATAAATCAGAGCACTGCAGTATGGGGAAGATAAATAAAATAAAATAAAATAAAATAAAATAAAATAAAATAAAATAAAATAAAATAAAATAAAATAAAATAAAATAATAAAATAATGAAGAAGAGTTAAGGGAGCAACTGATAAGAGTCTACAAAATCTTTATCCACCCTTGAGAATGCACGTAGAGAATTATTGATCCCTGTGCTTTCCCATACAAGAATATGGGCTACCAGGTGAAAGAAGCAGCTGACAAGTTCAAAACAAACAAAAGGAGACACTTCTTTATACAACATATAGCTAATCTGTGGAACTCATCACTATACACTGTGGATGTTTAAAAATGTCATGTGTTCCAATTTATTGAGGGTTAAAAAAAACCCCACCCTCTCATTCAAGAAGTCGGAATTACAGACAGCTAGAGGCTGGACGAATATGGGAAAGAGTATTACACGCTTGCCTGGTTCTTATCCTCTCCCTCTGACATCTGCTACAGGACATTGTCAGAGACAGAATAAGAGACTAGCTAGACCTTTGGTTTGAACCATTATGGCTGTTCTTATTTTCTTATGATTTTAAACTGCATGTTATTCCAGAAATTCCCAGGCTGCAACAGTAACTCCAGCTCTAGTCTAAGTGATTACACAGGTGGTACTTCAGTAGACAGTAGTATGGGAACAATAGTATAGCAGTGTCAAATTTGGGCTGGGAACAACTGCACTGGGATCATCAAACCCAGAAGTTTATAATATACCACTAGGATTCAGTTGCCTGCTATGCATTTAATCTCTGCTTTGGATTATAAATTAAACTGGAATTTAAATAAAAGTTGTGGCCAGAGGCCTTTAACCATGCTGATAGATGTCACAAGGCTTCTTTTGAGCCACAAAGCACAAAGTAGAAGGGTTATGCTATTTTTGATTGAACACAGAATTATTTTTCAAACTCCCTTTCTAAAACCATTTAAGTTTCGTTTGTGGCTTGGCTCTTCCATAAACTCTTTGTTCATTAAACTTCTAGTTGCTTCTGTTGAAAACAGAGACGCTTTCAAGTGAAATGTTTTAAGGAGGTTTAGAAAATGTTCTGGAATGAATTTTAAAAGTAATGGATATTCCCTTGATTTATATCCTTGTATCATACATGTAAAAGTGAAAAATAATGCTTTTAATTGTAGAATTAATAGGATTTTTTTATCTTTCTTCTGATAATGGTCTTAACGTTACACTGTCTATGTGGAGTGCTGATCTGATCTGATTTGATCTGATCTGGAAATGATCATCAATGTTCAGCTCAGATTAATTATTTAGAAAAAATACAAAGTGACATTTAGAAAAAGATGGATGAAATAGAACTCTTGTTAAGTATAGCAATAAGAAATGGAGCATAGGATGGTAATAGAAATAAGTATAGTAATTGACATTAGATACAGAATAAAGACACTGTGATCAAATTAATCAAGCCATGATTTAGATTTTCAAAATTTATTAGAATATTTTAACTGTGTTAGCAATTAATATGCTATACTATTATGAGTTTAAATTGATAAGTACTTTTTTGAAAAATATATAGCAAATGGCTATGTTAAAGGAAATCAAGCTACATTAATGCAGGTTCTTTTAATGGTGAAAGATACAACATTTATAAACACTTTTTTTCTTGGTGCATGTTTAAACAGATTTTCTATTCTTTGACTAGTAAAATGTTTAAGACTGACAAAATAGTCATAGTCTACAACCTACATAGGAAAAGGCTTTGATTACAGTAAAATTACACAAAAATGTGTCATTAAAAGGCATTGGACAGACATAAAACCTAACCTTTTGAGCTGAAGAATACTTAATATTCTCTTCATGATCATGCAAGGGGAAATTCTTTGCTATGGAATAGCTATTTTCCTGTTAAGCAGGCTATTTCATCAATGATTTATTCTTGAGATGTAATAGGTCGTTTAAAATGGTGGTTTAAAAGTTAGGCCTTTTTTGTTTAATTTTCTCACAGGCAGTTGGTAATTATCATGGTCCTGCAGTTTCTCTGGAATGCTGTGGAGGGTCAAATGCCAATGGAACCCTGCTTTATAGGGTAATTAAGACAGTAGACATGGTTATTAAATACATCGTGCTAAACTAAACTGGAATGCTGTGAAATAAAATCCAAAATCATAAATAAAACGTGGGTATTCTAGCAAAAAAAAAAAAAAAAAAAAAAAAAAAAAAGAGGCTTTCTACAATCATATTTGCAGTAAACAGCTCTGGCTGAATTGTGTCTGAAATTCTGCCATTTAAGTATCTGCAGACTTGCTAGATGTTTGAATATTTTAAAACTAAAAATAAGAGTAAATGTGCTCTAAGTGTGTTTTGTGTGCCTAGAAATCTAGTAGAGTAATCAAAATTCAACCTCATAGTGCTCAGTGTATCTAAAGAATGTAAAAAAACTCCACAATGAATAGAACCTTCTGTATTCGTAATTACCATGCAGCATGTGCTGGAAAATATGTACTAAAATAGGATGATGGATGTAAGTTTAATGTGAATAACAAATGAAGTTTGGAGAATCCTGCAGCAAATACCATGGGATGATAGCCTCTTTTTAAGATATTACCAGGTGTAGTGGAGCTGTTTCATTCATGTCTATCTGAACGTTTTGTGTTTGCACTATCCTTTAGGCCACATATAGAGGCAGTACCGTGTGCCTTATGTGCAGGGGAGGAGGCAAAGCTTAAAGGCTTGGTCAACATAGGTAATACTAACAGAATGAAAGGTGAAATACCGCAACCTGTAAGATATTGTACCTCCCTCAGAATATAGAGTAAACTTGTCTTTATACTTTTTCCATACTGAAAAGATAGGGTAATATGATTTCTTCCTAGAAAAATTGTGATGAGTATACAAAAGCAGTGGGAAATTCACTTTGGAAAATGAGTCCAATATAAAACAAAGTCCATAAAACACAGAATGAGATTTCTACATGTGATCCAAAATTATATTCTCTTTGTTTAAAATCTGGAAGATTATACGTGCAAGTTTATTGGTAAATTCATTGCATCACCAGAAAAGGAGAAAGAACTATGCCCCCCCCCCCCAAAAAAAAAAAGAAAAAAAATATTTCTAATTCTAGCTGTAAAACTGGAAGCCAGAATGTGTAGTTGACAGGCACAGAGCCAGCTGACTTTAAATCACTAGCCTTTCCATCAGATCAGTCTTCCTACTTCCACATGGAACACATTTTAAGTTAACAATGTGTAGTTTGGCAAAGGAATTGCTTTTCTTTGGCATAGAGCAGTTGTCTCATTTCTTTTAAAAAAAAATATTTTCTGCCTGCTTATATATACAGTGTGCTTCGACATTCTTTTGAACTTTAAAAACAGTTGTTACATCAAAAAGCTTTACTTAGACAATTACATTCTGGATATTTTGGGGTTTATATATATGCAGATATAAATGATGGAAATAGATATTTAATTCATCTGTGTACTGGCTGGTGTAACTCATCCAGTTTTTAGTGTTTACTTAAATACGTACGTAAATGCCTATAAAAATGTTGATTAAGCTACTTGACCACAGACACTCAGAAAATAGGCCTCTTTCCTTAAGACAGTAATTTAAGTAAGTCTCAGTTGATATCAGAGTATTTACTATAGTGTAGGTATAGACTCTAACACAAACTAAGATTAAATCTGATCATTTTGCTCTTACTCCAAAACCTGGCCATTTCAACCAGATATATTTATAGCACAAAAAAGCAGTAGAAAGGAATGCTACTCATTCAGACATTTGCAGCTGATTTATTCATTCCCGGTCGCTTCCACTGAAAACTCAGAAAAGCAGAAATGCAAATTTTCAGACATTGGTTCCACATGAAATGGGACAGACCACTGCACCAGCTACTGTTGTGAGACCAGATAGAGCTACTGCTGCCTACACATAAAGAGAGCCATTAAGGAGAAGTTGTTTATTTCTGCTTCTGCAGAAATCATAAACACCAGCCATGAGCCTGACAGCACAAGCTGTGCTGCAGTAAATTCTAGTACTTTGCTGGCCATTCTAAGCTGCCCAGTAAAAGTTACTGTACCTAAATCCCATATACATTTCATGAAATAATCCTGCTCAGAAGATGGTATCATATTCATGCACAGCAGGGTGTGCAAATGCCTATAAATCAAAATGTAGAATTTGAAATATCTATAAAAAAATCTGTGCAAATTTAACCATGACCCTTTGCCAGACAATAGGCCTTCATATGCTTTGCAGCTTAGCAGACACCAAGGAATTTTGTTTGGAAGTGATAGCTACTGTCTATGTAATATTTAGGACCTATTCATGGAGCATCTGGCAGAAAATAAAAGGGTTTCCTCCTCTAACATATGCTAAAGAAGGATGTGGTCCTGTGCCTGCTCCTCCTCTTCTGACTTTTTGCAAATAGCACAACATAAGAGACAGTTGTTTCTGGCTGCCCTGCTGCCTGTCATGGCTGTCAAGTGAAATCCCATGAATTATTGCTCTTCCAGATGTAAGAGATTTCCAGGCTGCCTTAAACTGCCTGTGGTTTGTGGTACTGGAGAGGAGAGAAACGAGATTAAACTTCATCTCATCAGTGCAATCTGAAAAGATCACACAGAGGACTAATAATCACAGCTTTTTCATTCCAGAGCCGGACCCGAGAGCTGTGTGTTTTTGTTTCAGGGCTATGTCACATTAAGCTTGTTGGAAGACATTGATTAAGGTCAAACAATGTTTGAAGATCAAAAATAAAATTTTTAACTCTGTGTTGCTGCATACATTTTGCATTCTTCAAAAAGTGTCATGCATTACTTTAGCCAGCTGAAACAGAAGAGACTGTGAACTGAGTTCTGTAATTCTGAGATGTCAGCACTTCCCAGCATAAACTTAAGAAAGATAAAAAAGAAAACGTTCACCTACAGTTATGAATCTAATGTCATACGGCATCCCCTATAATTCAGAGGAAACAGTCACCAAAAGAACCTACGTGTCACTTTGGTTTCTCCATACATGTCTGTCTTTGTGATTTTCAAAACTCGGCGGGTTTTTTTTAACATTTTTTATGGTTTGTTTGTGCCAACCACATGGCTTCTGGACCTTTGAGGTTAGTCTGAATGTTTCGTATTAGTAAAGAATACTTATTCATGCACAGATGAGTTATACAGTTTTCAGAACGCTCAACAGTAACCCTCCATAAGTTAAGAAATAACAACAGGTTCAAAATGATAGGCAGAAATTTAAATAAAGGTTTTCATGGTTGTTTCCAGAATTGTTCTGTAATTGTATTGTCCACGCCAAACATTTACTGTTTAATTTCCAATGAAGTTTTTTCTGTCCTCTTTGAGATATATACATATGTATGTATGCATAGAGAGACATAGAAACGTAACGCACAGTTACCTGCAAACTATACTTTAAATAATAGCTGTAACACAAAATAGCATAATGCTTTAAAACCTAAGCATTGTCAGATGATTACTGTCACAACTGGTCTTTTTATGAAATCAAGACAAGTGGAGAGGCCCCTGACATTTCACTTCAGCCCTATTAGCAAAATATTAATTATAGATAAGGAAAATATGTTGCCCCAAAAACACCTGGAAATAATTGACAAATGTATGTGACTTAGATCAGAACGTAATTGCCCTGATTCGACCTATGTAGCTTTTTTTAAAAACTGACGTAGCTTGTTTAAGTAATAGTGTTGGCTACCAGATGTAAAACCTCCCAGGCTAGCTTCCTTTTCCATTCAAGCTCGGGCATATCACAAAGGCTCTCTGATGTGAGGGGATACCAGTAAAACAGTGATGAAAACCATAGGTACGAATATCTGCAAGTGGCTCACATGAAAGCATTTATCGCTTTTCATGCGCGTGTATTAAACCATAGTGGAAAAGAGCCCTTCATTGAAAATGCATTAATTATTTGACACTGGTTTTCCTCAGACATTTTTTTGCTATGGGATGCAAGTGAAAGATTACAGCTGAAAAAATGATCATCATACTTGAGGTAGGCTCACAGAATCTTTTCTTATGTTCTGTGTGAAGTTGTCTTGAACTGAAACCTCTGCTCCTTAAGGATTAAGGGATTGAAAAGCAAAGACTGAAGCTGCTGTAATTTAAACCCAGTCATTCTCTAGCACAAAGGTGCAAAATGGACTAAGCCAATCTGCTTCTTTGCTAGTTCAGCTAAGAAATAATTTTACCTTTTGAAAGTTTTGTACTATTAACATTCCAAAGATGTCATTATCTTTAAAGAAAATTTATTCTCTTGGTTTTTTAGCAGGAGATCAGAGCCGTGAGACATGGAATAGGTGGACATGGTTTCAAATTGCAGTTTACGGCATTTCTGAAAAATTCCATCTATGTGATGCATAGATAAATCATAAGGATAAAACTAATCAATGAATGCCACTGAGGTGGATTTTCTTGTTTATAAAAATATGTTGTCTCCAGAAATACTTGCAGAGCAGTTTTCTATTGCTATTTTTAAAAATGGTTTTATATTACTAAAGAGTCATAAAAAGTATCAGATGAAACAAACTTAGTTCCAAGGACTGCAAGAGAAGAGGGAGCATTATGTTATATTGCAGATAACTAATACATTCACTAGACAGAAAAAATCCAGTTAATTACTGGGTGCATGCTAACTGATTGCAGGTTCTGAGTTTCAGAAACAAAACGAACCGAATTCACATTTCAGGTTGCTGCCGCTTTTTCAAGTTTGTCACAAAGGCACAGTACATAATTCTAATCAAAACAAATCAAAACTTTTTAACAAGTATCCCCGGTGGAACAGCACCGTATCCAGCAGAAAATGAAGCCCCGGCGCTGTGGTTTGGGCACTAGCGTGCCGTGCTAGGGCCCTGCCTTTGATTAGTGGGTCTAACGCTCCGCTGGTAGAGCAGCGCTCCCCGCAGAGGCTGCGACGCTCAGCCTGGGAGAAGAACGTAGGTAGCTCCACGGCTTTGGGGAGCGCGGCCCCTCACAGCCGCTTGCTTGGAAGCAGCTCTAGTGCAAGCGGAGGCGGGCTCCCCCCAGCCTCCCACCGGCGCGTCGGCTGCTGCGCAGTGGAGGCTTCCGTAGAGGGAAATAAGAGAGTTGTAGTTCTTTGGCAACCTGGAGAAGTTGGTTTTTTTTTTTTTTTTTCCCCTGGGGGAAAATACATAAGCATATTCTCTTGTGATATGTGTTGAAGTTTACTAGCTATAGGACTAAGTATAGAATTACGTCTATCGACTTTGGGCTGCGTTGCATTTGGGTGAGGAAAAGTCACATAAGTGGTTACATATTTGTATTTGTAAATCATCTTCTATCATTGATTTAAAACTGCGACCCGCTGTTTATCCATGCATTTGATGCTGAGCTGGCAACCAGCAATAATACGAGCTTTCCAGCACTTCCCATTTATAACTTCAAAGCCTAACCTGGAGGACCACCCTCTCTAGAGACAGAAGCAATTCATTTTCCATATTCAATGTGCTTCTCTTGAGAGGAAAAAACTGCCAGTCATGCCAAATTGTGTTGAATGATACAAGGTAAAGCTAGTTTTATCACATGGGCAGCTGACACAAAACTCTTCCACTTATCTTAGGTTGGATGGGAACTGGGTTCAGAGATGAAAGGTCAGTTCTTTATCCACTAAGCCCTCTAGATATTCCAAAATCCCCAGTACATTACAAATTTGAACAGTTTAAGCTCTCTTAAATAAAAGAATCTCTTCTCGAGGTAAAGTATACAGTGTATATAGATACAGAGCAGGAGAAACATGTGAAAGGTCAGAGATGTGACCTTTTAACGTCAATAGTTTTATTTATTGACAAGAAGTCCAGTTTAAAGGGCTTAATGAAAAAGCAAGAAAAGAATCAAGGAATCTGTTAAACTGCATAAATTTGACTGACTAAATAAATTGTACTTCATGCCTCTGAAATTGCAATTGCTATGAATGTTTTCTGGGGCTTGTTTTAGCAGAGGAAGCAGCTTCAGAAATTAACAGCATACTGGTTACACTGGCAATTCACAAACTAGTTCCTCAATTTTCTTAATGTGGCCTAAGGCGATTAAAATGGTATTTTTATTTTCCTTAATATTTTCTTCCATGTCACTTAATTGTTCTGTTATCCCAAGTAAGGAAAAAAAAAAGGTTGAATCAATAGACACTTTGTATTTAGGGCTCACTCCCATTGAAGTCAATAGAGAAAACCCTGATGGCAAGATGATACCCTTAGCTTAGAGATTAGCTTCTCTAATCTCCTGTATTGTGTTATTTTATTTTATTTTATTTTACTGTACTGCCCATAGTTGTTCAAGCCCATACCAGAGAATTCTAGTTAGCATATGCATTGGCAGAATAGCTGTACTTTTATATTGCCTTTATAATAAATGTTTTTCCAAAACATCAAATGCATAGTCAGAAATATTGATGACTATGTATATAGATAATATAACTAATATATGAATATGAATATAAATAATAGATATGTGTATATGGGTGGATTTTCCAGTCGTCCTCAGTACCACCAGTTTCCATTGAAACTATTGGGTGCTGTAAATGCTCAGAAATTCTGGAAATAAAAGCATTTAGCTCTTAAAAATGGGTTTGCTCCTTATGAAGTGCAATCCAAAAGTCCTGAAGATTAAAAGTGGAATTCAAAAATTTGTTTTCTACAAGAACAGTACTTTGGCCTTTTACAGTGTTATTTATAGACTAAAGCATTTTGTTTAGGTGAATCAATTATCTGTATCCTCAAGTGCAGATTTTATTTTCATGGACTTCTGGATTTTGCCATCTCAGTAATAATGTCTGGTATTATTCTAGTTCAATTTTACAGCTTCTCCTCTGAAAAGACAACCGCCTTTTGTGATGTAATTTAGAGACTTCATTGCGAATGGGCATCAAGACACACAAATTGAGAACACAAGGAAGAAACAAAGCTGGATTAAAGATTGCCTTGAACTGCTGGAGCTCTGGCCCAAGGACTCTGCATTCTTGTTTAAAATGCCTTGACAATAATACTGATCATTTCATCTCTAGTGCCTTTTATGATTTTTTCCTGTAAAATGAGAACAGGATAAATTGGGAGCAGCTATAATGACAGAAACTGGATAGTGCAACACAACAAAGTGGTAGTGCTAGTTCTTGTAATCTTTTCATCTTATTCCTCTTTCTTTTCTTATTAGTGTGCTAAAATGCCTTTGCAAATTGATATTGATAATTTTTCATATAAATAGTAAACAATACCACACTGTTAACACAGCTTTGCTTATGAAACTTTATAGCCTAATTAATTCAGCGGGGTCTCTTGTCAATATTTCAGACTACCTTCAGCATGACACGATCACTCCGTTTGATCTTTCATGCCACAAAGTATGCTAACTCTTTGTATTTGTATTTTACAGATATTTTTAATGATCTCTGAGGTTAGACAAACTATTGATGAAAGATTTCTTGATCAAAACAGATACTTGGCTTTATCTTTAGATAACTGTGCAAGCTTTACGGTACCAGCTTACTCACTGGCTTCACTCAGAAGGGTGAAGCTTGTTCATGGCACAGCCTATAACAACTTCACATTTCCAGGGTTTTTTCCTGTATTTTAAACATCAGTGCTCAGCCTCATTATACAGTGAAGCATATGAACACTGAATCATCAGTTCTTTCACAGCTGTGACAAAGCATTAACTAGGATCTCCTTTGACGGAAATATTATAGAATTGCCTGATACATGTGTATCAAGAGTAATTTCTTCATTGTTTAAATTATCTCATTGGAAAGAAATTTCACACACAAAGAATATGTGCACATGCAACCGGCTAGATTATGAGCAAATTCTCTGGTCTCATTCTGGCTTATTTTTAAGAAAAGCTGGAATGCCCCTCAGTTAATCTGCATTACATTGTGCAGACCAGTTTTTATGTAGTCTCATCACTGGTGAAATGACTGTTTATCAAAGGTCAGTTACAGTACTCAGAGCCCCACAATGGACTGAAATGTAGGAGAAGATGAGTAATTTGGAACCTTAATAAAGAAATTTTGCTTTATTTGTGCCTAACCTTGAAAAACACTCACAGATTTCAACTATTATACAGGATGCAGCAGTACAACTTCTCAAGGGCCTTTTGTCTGCACACCTCGCTGCCTGCCAGAGGCTCATTGTTAGCACTTAGTAACCGCAGTAATACAGGGTGGGTGTTTATTGTATTTATTGACAAGTGCCTTTTGTTTTCCTTTCTTTTTTTTCTCTCCCCAGATCTTGATGAACATTCTAGCCTTTCTAGCTTCCTTGCTTTCGTTTCATTTTATTAAGGCATTTGGAGGCCTTTTCCTATCCCAGGACAGAAGTGCCAAAGAAAGGTACTTTTTGTCTTCCTGAGCTTCTGGACAGATAATTTGTACCTACTGTGTGCAGCCTGAGTGTCTGAAGTACACATTAAAGGAATAAATGGCTACACTCCAGTTCCACATATGGTAAATGTGTTATCCTGATATTGCCTTACCCTGTCAGATTAACAAATATCTATTCCTTTAAGTTTGCAAATAGAACCTGGTAAAAGTCCTGTTAAAATGAGGAAAGGTTTTAGGGTTTTGTTTTGGGGGTATTTTTCCTTAAAATGCTGGAGGAGGTGTTTTGGTGTTATGGCATTAGGAAGAGTTGTGTAAGATTGTTATCAAGGGAATTTTAAGCTCAAGAGCTAGGTTTTCACAGTGATGAGCACCCACACTACTGTGTAAATTTCCAGCATCTATGAAAACATGGCCTTAAGTTTACTAGCTGATTTCTGGAAAAAAAAAAAAAAAGCAGTGTCATCGTTTCAGGGTGTTCTTTTTTTTTTTTTTTAATCTATAAATTGAGATAAATCCAGAGGGAATTTTGGAACAGACTGAAAATTTGGGGAAAAAAAAAAAAAAAACACAACAGGCAAAAAAATACTATATATTTAAGTCTCATTGCAGCTAATGGCAGTTGGATACCTAAACTTTTCATTATGTTGAAAGTCTTCCCTATTTGACACAATCTCAGAAACAAAACTTATGTAAGTCTTATGAGTTCTGCTACTAACTAAAGCCCATGGTTTGTTCATGCTTTTTCTTTGGACTATATATATTAAAACATCAAAAGTTCAAAAAGATTTTATTTAAGCAATCTGTGTCATGATATTCTGCATCATAGTATAGAGGTGAACTGGAAAGAAGATGTGTAGAGTGCCATGGAAGTTGTGAGAACATGTTGTACTAGTGCCTTAGCTGTCACTCCAGACAGTCAAATGAAGTAAGTCAATGGATCTATGGTACAGAGGTTAGAGTGGCAGTATTTCTGAAGAATTCAGAGAAGCTGTCTGGAGACTGCTAGTGTGTGAGATGGAGGAAGAAAGAGAAAGATGAGCAATGAATTCCCTAAAGCTATTCCCCTGAATGTGTTCCATAATAAATTTTAAATGTGTGTCATAGTGGGGTAGAGGGGTCAGATTTACTAATAATTTGCATTAACATTTGTAATATCTATCTTTTATGAACATGATCTCTTTTAGAGTTTTGAAAGTTTATATTCTTCCACAATAAATTCAGATTTCTTACTGGCTTTGTCATTTTCTGATATTATATACTTTATCTGCATCTTTTATATATGAAATGAAGAGGCTGCTATACTCCTCTCGCCCCTTTCTTTGCCTGACTGCTTAGCAGACAGAAACTGCTATAATCTGCCACAGCATCAACAACTGAATGGGGGAGCGGATGTTTTCCCCACAGAACCTAGACAATAACTCTGGGCTGGAGGAAAATGGACTAACACAAGGATCTGATGAGAGAGTGCCTTTCCTCCAATGACCCAGCTGGCTTGCCCATGACAAAGCTTTTACAAGACATAACATAAATGAAATAAGAAGAATGAAAGCATTAAACAACGTAGCTGAGGAGAGAGGAAAAAGAGGAACTTAAAGGAAGGCAGAGCCTATCTCAGGAGTCGCAAAAAGCAATATTGCCTGTGTTATTGTTCCAGTCTTCACAAAGGGGATTGTTTGCTAGCCGGAAAGGATTAACAGTTTTCCAGGGCAGACAACACCCCCATGATCCCACCTCAGGGTATCTCAGGTGTGAAGTGGGGGCTTGGGGAGAGGGCAATGGTGCAGGCTCAATTGGCCAGTAGCGCCCTTGGCTGACATCGTAGTTTATTTGTGAGCTTATTAAGCCTGGCCAGTCCTTTGGGGGCACTCTTGGCAAAGGTCACAAAAGACAAGATTTTGCATAATGAATACATTAAAATCTTTTTGTTAGTGCATGGGGAGCAAGAGGATAATGCCAATGAAGCTTTGGAATACAGGAAAGGAGGTAAAAGAAAATTAGTCCCTGAGGTAGCAAATATGATCACCATGTGGACTTGGGTTTCTATTTTAGCACGTGAGTCCTGAGAGAAAAAAGAGCTTGGAAACATGCTGAGAAGATCTCAGAGAAAAAAAAGGAAAAGCAAGGAAAAAAAAAAAAAGGATGCCATGTCAGCATGTAGGCTATAAATTGCACTTAGTTATCATAAATTCATGCTGAAAATAAAGTTAACATTATCAGATTTTGCCCATGAGTCTCCTATGGGATTGGTGTCATAATATAGCAGAGAGGACCTAGATGCACCTTTCCTGGCACTTTATTAAAGACCCAAATTGGGTGGCAAGGATAAGTAAGTTTAGATACACATGTGAAGATGGCAGGGTCTCACAACTCAATAACCTGGTGATTCAAAAGACTCAGGGCTGATAAAAGATAGAAACACCAGCTATCAGGGTCAGTTCAAGGGTGCTATAAAGAGAACCAAATCCTAGTGAAAATAGATAAAATACTACTCTAGTTGCTAACGTACCTTAATCTGATGAAAGCTAAGTTGTGTGAATTTTTTTAAGGATTTATCATTCTTTGCACTGGTCCTAAAGTACAAATGTGCAATCTTAAGTAACCAGAAGAAAGTTAGAGGAGGAGCTGACTTAGGAACATAGTAACTGGTCCATTTGAGCACATCAGTGCTGTCTTCAGGCAAGTTTGGACCTGGGGGGGGGGTGGGGGGGGCGCGGAAATCAGTGACTAACTACATCAATTTGCTAGGATGTCTTTCAATCAGTCTATCAAGATCTTTAAGGCTCCTGATAAGAGCACCCTTTTGGCAAAGCCTAATATAGAAACTACTGTACTTTTTCGGTTGTCAGTAGAGCATTTAGAAAAGAAAATTTGCTTTAATTTTCAGTTCTTTGGGGGAATACTCTTTCATGGAAATAGGTATATCTTTATAGTGCACTCATATTTTAAAGTCAGTGAGCAGTTGTAAAGGTCCACAACAGTTAGTCCACTAATGATAATTTTGTGTCCTCAGAAATGATTTGCACTAGCCTGTTTTGGCATTTTTGTTTCTATAGAAAATATGGGAGCTAAATGATACAATTCTATTTCACCTCACCTTCCCTCTGTTTGTGCCTCTGTTATTCACTGGTTTTAGCTCAGCAGATGATGCAGCTGGTAACCAGCTTCTACCTCCTAACAGAAAGTTCATCAGCATAAATTGGAATTCTGTGTTTCTTATCCCTGGTGATTCTTTGCATTGGTTGCAGGGTCCAAGATGGCCCTGGTGATGTGGCAAAACCAACTCTAAACGCCCAGTCTTTTAGCAATTTTTGTGGCATTTTGAAATCTTGTTGTATTAAGATGCCTCAAGGATGACTATGTTATTCCAAGCAAATTCTTTAGTGGTAGGGACTAGCAATTAAAATAATTAAGATTTGAAGCTTTTATATTTGCAGATAATAATAGGTGAAAGTCACATCTAATTATAACTCTGGGGGTATGCCTAAATTAATCACATGACTCTAGTTCCATGTGTATTTGAAAAGTCTTCTCTGGACCTAATATACTAAAAAGAGTTCATGTTCTTCCTGTCTAGTGTCCCCACGCACACCATTTGGAATAGAAGGAAAAGATGGCATGTTGTGCAATGTGTGGTGCATGAATTTCTACAGCATTGACTGGGACTACCCACACAGCTACTCTCCCTCTTCTGCTGCACAAAAAATGGATGAGAACTACAATGAAAAATAGAAGTATTTTGTGTTCTTTTTTCATTTCTTGTCCAACATTTCAATCTTTCTAGGTTTATTTTTTAAATGGAGAAACATATGCAATATCTTCATAGGTATGAAAAGACACCTAAATTTCTATTTGAATAAATATTGTAGAAATACTTAACATACTGTAGAAAGATTTTCAGCTGACAAATGAGGGGAATGCATTGCTTTACAACCTGGGCAACTACCTGTGTTTTATTCTGCCCCAATGAATGCTTAAAATTCCTACCACTGTAACTAGCATGCTTTTAGAGTCAGATTTCAGATCACTGATAACACAATGCAAATTCAACTGAGTGCAATGCAGATGAATGCGGAACTTGTTAAATGAATGATCTCAAAAAAGAGTTAGTCAGTGGTAAATCATCATCAAATGGAAGTGATCCTAGGAGGCTCCTCAGGGATCAACATTAGACTCAGTGTTATTCAACATTTTCACCCATGAGTTAAAACATAAACATAAATCATTCTTAGAAAATTTGTGGGTGGCAGAAAGACTGTAGAATCAGTAAATAATAATGAGGACAACAGAGTCATACATTGCACTCTGAATTGCTGATAAAATGAGATCACTCAAAAAATAATAAGAAAACAACCCGTGTTGCAACTCAGTCAAATGCAAAACCATGCATGGAAGAAAAAGATCCAGGCCAGCCCAGCAGGGTGGGCATCTTTGTCTGGGAATACATTGACTGAGGAAGCTCTAAGTATCATAGTAGAGAGGTAAGCACAGGCACAATTCTGAAAAACAGCAATTGGAATCCTATAAATAACCAAGTGAGAAACAGGATTTGGAATTTTTATATCTTTATTTGGCAATAATGAGACAGATAAGAGAATACTTTGTCCATTTCTGTTGTCCACAGTCTAAAGAGTTTTGGTTTGTTGGGCTTTTTTAAAATCTGGAGATGTAGAAAAGAGCCACAAAATTATTCAGGGTTGGATAAAATGCCTACAGTGAGAGACTTTAAGAGCTTGGTTTGTTTAGTCTATCGAAAAGAAGATTGAGTGGTGACTTGACTGAGAGGTAACTGTGAAAATATAAGTCCTCTCACAATGAGAAAACACAGAGTACTGAAGTGCTCTTTAATCGGGCAAAGAAAGGGGTAACAAGAACTAATGGCTGGAAGCTGAACTAAGCCACATGTTAACCATGAATGGTTAACCACTGGAACAAGATATAAAATGGTATGATCACTTCCCTATCTTTTAAAGTCTACAGATCAAGACAAATTCTCTTTCTGGAAGATATGCTTTACCCAAACACTAGTTATTGGACTCAGTACAGAACAACAGGGTAAAATATGAAGGCCCATAATGGAAAGCGAATAGCATAATATAATGACCTCTCCTGGTGTTAACCTCTATGAAAAAAACTACCCAAATGGTAATCCCATTGTGCATCTCTCAAATGCCATTTGTTATGTTTAAGACCAGTCCTTGTACTGCTTCTGTCTGAGATGGTCAAAATTTAAAGAATGTTTTAAGCAACACTGTAGCAAAATGTCTTTCAAAAATGTGTTCTAGAGAAAGTGCATTAGAATGCAAGCAGGAATATGATGAAAAGTATTTTTAAAAATTTTAAATGGTGTTCATAGTTGTAGTGGTCTTGTCATAATAGGTGAGCAGTTAAGGTATCATTGCTTAGTCTATTGTCTGAGCAAGTAAGCAGTTCATATCAGGGCTAGCTTTGTTTAAATAAAATCTCAGCCTAGCTTTATATTTTCTAGTCTTTTCTGTCAGTAAATGGGTCACCTCCCTCTAACACAGCTGTGACAGACTCAATAGTGTGGTTTCAGGGTATCATCTTTTCAGATGACAGAGTAAACATACTCATTTGCTATTCCAGGATGAATGAAAAAGAATTGTGGATCATCCTCCATAGATAATCAGAACTCTCTTTCTGTCTGGGATTGGAGAAAAACATTAACTCCAAATCACAGAAATATAAAATGTCTTGATGCATGTGAAGACAGCATCATCTAAATTTCAATTTGAACAAATATTGCAGATATACTTGACATACTGTAGAAAGGCTTTGAGCTGATGGGTTAGGGACATGCACTGCTTTACAACTGGGGCAACTACTGATGCATTGTGGAGCTGCTGGATTGAAGGATTAGGCAAAAGAGTAGGGCTATTCTGCCAGATACAAAGAAGTTTTAAGCCATTGCTAAATTAGCAGAAATGGGTAAGGTAACAGCATCGGTATATGATATATGTTTTCCCTAAGAAAAGATAACAAGGGAGAATAGAAGTAATCAACTACGGACTTGTGATTATTCATAAATATTGTGAACAACAAGAAAGGTATTTTTGCCTTACAATGAATCAAATACGGGGCATGGTTTTCATGCAGAGGTTGATCAAATTTAACAATATTGATTCAGAAATTATCAGTGTTAGAGCCAACATTCAATCAGTAAAGTAGTGCAAAACTGTCCTAACTCCACCCAGGATTTGACTTAATTCTGTGGCTTATTGTAGTTTAAATTTACAGTGGTTTTGACCTAAAGTACATCAATTTTTAATAATTTATTTCTAATATGATATAAAATTATATCCACCAAGGCTATAGAAACAAGAATTTTCTAAATACTAAGGTAAAGGGGAGGAGATGGAGGAAAACGTGTAGCATAAACCAAAATGTAAATGCAATTATCAAGGACCACATAATCTCTGTTACAAAATATACTATCCAGTGTGTTTAACTTGGCCCCAGGTGCTGATTCCCCTCAGCTTCCAAGCTAACTGCACTTGGATAGAGTCTAACCATTGTCATTGGATCTGCAGGCTAAAATGCAGACCTAGATCTCTTGTCTCCTGGTTTTCTTTGGTCAGGAGATATCACTGTTGAGTGGCCCCTGCACACTAACAGAAAATTCCTAACCTTTGAGTTACTTGCAGGTCATATCCCCAAAGCTTCGCCCAGCGAGGGTATTCCTGTCTAACACTTTCTGGCCAATGTGATGGAAAAATAAGGAACAATAAGTAGCCTGGCCTCTGCATTGTGGATTTTCTTTTTAAAAAAAAACTTGAGGAACAGTTCTTTGAAAACTTCAAAGCTTTTGCAGTACATAGTTCTGCATTTAGTTCTCCTCTCAGCAATCTGGATATCACAATCAGGAGGGTGAGCTCCTTCAGTGTAGCTCTCCCCTGCGAGTTTTTCATACTTGTGGCACTCTGTTCTTCAGCAGACGTGGGTTTTATGAACATCCAGGTTGCCCACACTTAAAGAAGTGGTTCTACACAATTCTTTTTGGGGTGGTGGAAGGGGAAAGGACAGCATAATAGAGTCAACCTCTCCCTGCTCCAGGTCTGGGATTCCACCTTCCTCTGACATCATTCACTGCCACACCAACTGGGTGGAGATATCACTGCTTTTGGGGCCATGGTCTTAGCCAAATCAGTGAAGTGACCCCAGTTATTAAAATTAACCTAAAAAATTACTCATATATAAGAAGCAACAACCAGTGAAGGGGCTTAATCTTTGGGAGTGGTAGCTATCAATAAGTCAAATTTCTTTGGGCAACAAACATAACTGCTGATAATATATTTTACTGCTATAAAGCAAGGGAGCTGATACTCTGTGCAGTAGAGGAGTATCAGTTGTTAAATCTAGGTAGGGAATGAAGTACACTTGTCAGATGACAACAGATACCACTTTCTTTGTGATAGAAACTTATTCCCAGATAGAGCTGTCAATTTAGTAGATGCTGAATTGGTGCCGTGATCAAGATGAATGCTTGTTTCTTAATAAAACATTGTGTTGGGTAAGTAAAGCAGTGGCCTTCACCTCAGGCACTTCATTAACTGAACAACCAACTGATAATGGACCGTTGCATCATTATTGCTTAAATAATGATGTTATACTGAGTGAATGTAAAGCAGCATTGTTTGGATGTAGGAATATACTTATGTCTAGAAATACCTTAGCACCTATTTGCTATAAGCAAAGGTTTTGTTATGTGCAAACCAGTGTTTTAGGGATATTTCTACTTGCTGATTTTCTAAATTTCATTGAATGTTTCTCAGTAGATTTAATGCTTATATCATTAGTCAGATTTTGTCTTTTCCTGTCCAACATTCCAAACAATTTGGGTGATATGCAGGCCTGGCTTGATTGAATTGCCTTTCCTAGGCCACACTCTCACTTTTTGCTTATAATTCTTCCTCTACAGTGAAACCGCTCTAATCTATCTTAACTTCACTGCAGTACCACATGGGGAATTACCAGTTAAACAGGGTAATTAACACAAGAATTGTAATATTGAAAAAATGGTTTAAACAAGAGGCAAATATGACTTCTATTGAAAGGAAGTCTATCAGTTTGGAGAATCACTGGTGGAGTTCTTAAGGGATTGGTCTTAAACCCAGTATTATTTGATATGTCCATTAATGGCTTTGATACAAATACTGGGAGTGTGCTAACGAAATTTTTCTGATGACAAAAACTTTGGCAGAGTTGCCAACACCAAGGAGAACTGGAATATCATACAGGAAGAATTAGATGACCTTGACGACTGTAGTAATAGAAGCAAGATGAAATTTAATAGTACAAAGTGTAAGGTCATGCACTCAGGGACTAATAATGAGAATTTCTGCTATAAGCTGGGAGCTCATCAGTTGGAAATAGTACAGGAGGAGAAAGACTTGGGTTTAATCAGTCAATCACATGATGATTATCACTACCAGTGTGAAGCTGCCATGAAAAAGGAAAGTGTAATCTTAGGATGTGCTGGGATGTTTTCTAGTACTGGCAGAGAGTACTACTTGTGCAAGGTCTTGGCAAGACTGCCTTTGGAGTAGTACATACAATTCTGTTGCAAGACAGTTGCATTCAAATCAGAAGTGCTTCAGGGAAACAGAAAAGAGATGTGAAGAAGCTCAGGCAACACCTGAAAAGCACCTTAACTTTTTAGCTTAGCAAAATGGAACCTGAGAGAATATGGATGTACTTTGTAAATACACTATACACCAGGAGGAGAGCTATTTAAGCTAAAGAAGAATGAAAAATAACTAAACATAAATGAATTAATGTGGAAATTTGCAGAATGCTTATAAGTATGATCAGTGTAAAGTTCTGCAACAGCACTAATGAGAACTAAAAACTATCTACATTTGACATCAAGCTCAAGTTTACAAAGAGATTACATGTTGAATTTGCCTCTAATAGTCAGGGATTTCTTCCTTTCCTAATGCCAAATCTTAAAGGGCTATTACCAGAAATGTTTGCTGTTAATGCCTCCCTTTAAAATGAAACTCATAAATTGGATGGCTCAAATCCATTGCCCAGTCCCATCATGCTCTATTGAAGGGGTTCAGTTAAATTTTTTTAAACTGTAGTTCAGTGGGAATGGTTGATGCTGACAGCTGACAGTTCATATCCTGCAGTATACAACTATTTTCAGCCAATAGAAAAACACTTTAGTAAACATGTAAGTAACATTTTAGGTGAAGTTATTTGTATACAAATTGTGAAGACCTCAGTAATAGTAAAATATGCACTTTTTGTAAAACCCTACATCTTCATCTAAATGTTTTCAAGTAAATGTTTTCAATTAAAATTTCTTAAAAGTACTGAAGAAGTCAGGTCCAAGATAATATGAAAAATTCTCTGATATTTTCATCTTGGTATCTGTATGCCAAAGAGGATGACTAGTGATGAACCTATGCAAAGTACAACAATTTCAAGGTGCACCGCAACCACAGAAAGAATTTCACATCTAGAGTATAATGTGAATATCCTACAAAAATTCCCTGTCTTTCTAACTGTACATGAATGAATGAAGGAGAGATGCCTTTGAAAATGCTTTGCCCAATGGACTCAGTTGGACTCACATTAAGAGGCAGGAAAACAGTGACATATTTGTACTACTGCTTTAGGCATGTTCAGACAACCTAATTTATTTAAATCAGATGTATTTCCTCAATTCTGGCTTTAAAAAACAGCAGCCTGACAGTTTGATATCTTGGATACAGAGAAGACTTCATTGCCACAGAAAAGATCTGGGTTTGGAAGCAGCACAGAATTCTTGCTCCTGGGACAGTGCCTCATGTTATGCCAAAATTCAAACTAGTGGAATTCAGGGTTTTTCAATACTATTATAAGAACATTCTTTGTGCCTGTGACTATAGGAATAGGGAGGATGTGGAAAGGCAAGTAAGCCAACAAAAGGGAAAATAAATGTAAAAGCAGAACTAAATTTCAATCCAGCATAAAGGAATAATGAAAATTAAAAGGCCCTGCTCTGAAGGGAGAAGAGTCCAGTTGAACATCCTTTGTTTGGAAATGGTAGATGAGAAGATCTGAAATACAGTGTGTGTAAAGACACATTTTCAAACTCACATATTTTCTTTAAATCCTCAACCGTTAGACTACAGATATAACTCCAGTATATAAAGATATTTTTATATTAGATTTATGAGAAAATAGGAAGTATGGAAAACATGCAGAAAAGGACACAGTATAATGATTTCAAAGAACCCATGGGAAATGTGCAGAGGTCCACTTAACACCATTTTTTCTTTTTGAAGTACAAATACAGTATGGACTTCCTAGTAAAGTATGTTATTTTTAAGCAGATGCTGGGGTTTTTTTTGATTAAGGAGCACACTCCTAGCCCTGAATTCCTAAATTCTGGTAGATCTTGGAAAAATATAATTAAGTTATTTCTTTTTCTTCATGGTTAACTTTTTTTTTTTTTTTTTAGGGAAATATACATGTATGATAATAGAATAATTTCATTTTGTGTCACCTCTGTTGTCCTGTGTTTTCCGCTACTATTGGACTGTATATTTTTAGACTGGGAGAAGAAGTGAAATTATATATAGCAAGCAATTAAGACCTAGAATTTTCAAGCTGTCATGGCAGATTATAGAAGAAATTGTATCTTAGTTGAATCTTACCGGTATATAATGTCATTTCTCTGTGGTCCATCTGCTTATAATGCACTGCAAAAAGTAAATAAAGACCTTGAGCAACCTTTTATCTTCTTTATTCTGTCACCTCATTGTTAGGGAATGCAGAGTCAGGAATGTAGTAGGTGGTATATAAATATGAACATCCATTCCTACGTTTTACTTTTAACTTTTAGCAAGGGGCAAATTATTGTTGTCTTTTCATGAGGTAGATTGCTGGGAGCTTGTAGGGCTATGCCAACCATATCAGGCACTGCATATTTAAGAGCAACATTGTGACTTCTGGAAGAATCAGGCAGTATTGTCTTTTGCAAAGACTTGGCTGCCAGGACATAACAAAGCTTGCAAAATGAAAAAATTAATATGATGGATGTGTTATATATATCAGAATATAAACTTGCAGTGAACATGTTGGATTATAGCTGCTAGTGAATGCATGGAGACAAAATAAAAGTGCCAGCATCCATGTGGCAACATGAACAGTGGGTACAGTGTTTCCAGAAGATATTAGGGCTCTTGCTCTTACCAACAGCAGGAAGAAGGTAATATCATTCTGAGCACTGGTTTGTATAAACCAGATTGGATTAGTAAACACCACAAAGATAGGCCAGCATAAGGCAAAATAAATTGTGAGGGTGAAAAATAGGCCCTAAAAACAAGATAGGCACCTAAATAGATAGATAGAACAAATAAAGTTCTATAAAGAACTCTTTATAGAGTTAAGGCAACTAGGTAGATAAGTGTCTATCATGTCAGAGCTAGGCAGGAGAGCCATACACAGCAAATCAAGCCAAAATGGCACTAAAAAAGGAAAGTCCATATGGGAATATGATTGTTACCTTTGAAATGGACAAACAAACAAAAAACAAACAATGACAAAAAAGCCACCCCAGAGCTGCCTTACTCAAACAGCCTCCAAGCATGCCCACTACTGCCAACAGCAGCCCCATGCCAAGAGTGAAACTGGTCAAACTGGCAGAAATCAGCCAGGTGGAAGCCCTGTATGCAGCCAGCAACAAAAGCAACAGCAGAAGTAGCCTTAAAGTCTGCTGAGTTGTGTCCTGCTTATACTAGAGCAAAGGAAGAACACACCGATGCTTGGTAGCGGAGGAAGTTAGAAGACTGTCCACAAATATCTGCAAAGAAAAGGAAGACTCCCCCCAGAAAGATGCATAGCGAACAGAGCTACACTGCTGGAGAAAAGAAGCCTAGAAAAAAAGATCAAGAAAGAAAGAAAATGAAGGAAGTTTCTGAAGTGTAAAACAAGAAGTTCAGAGATTTTTTTGAGAGAAGTGGGAGTTGGCAAAGAGAGCACAAGGCAAAGAGAGCACTCAGAACACAGACTGGGTGCAAAACAATAAAAAAAGGAGACTTGAAGAAATTCTGGAATTCCCAGAATGTAGGGAAAAAAATATCTATATAGAAAAAAGTCAGTACGACTTACTTCTAAGGACAGATATGTCTATGTTCTAGGTTGACAGATATTCAGTTTGTTCACATCCTGGGTCTTAACAGGCAATAATAACATCATTTTCAAAAGCAGTAGAAGTACTACTGACTGTGACCAGAAGCTCTAATCTCACTCTGACTTCAGAGTTTTCCAAGTTATAAGTTAAAGATGACAGTGATGCAATTTAAAATTTTAATTTATTTGTAATAAGTGCATTGGGAAGTTTGTAATATTTGTTGTGTTGACATCTCCACATGAAATCAATGGACATGTTACCAGTGTTGTAAAAAAGTCAAAATTGATAAATCTTTTACCAGCTGTGTTGCTAAAGTTAAGTCACCAATGGAAAAATTGATGGTTGTGCTACTTTTCAATAGTTTACAGTGATTGCTCTAAACTACTACATTAATTTGGTGGCACTGTATAATAAACTCTGTACTACAGTTGTTTTTTATGATAGTCTAAGAAAATATCCATGCAACACTGCAGACCAGTTCATCCTACATAACCTTTACAAATGTCTTCTGGCAAAAGTGGAAATGTTTTTATATGAAAGCCATTGTATTTGGTTTATATGAAGATAGCTGGGATCCAGTAGTTAGGAGCGAGTTCTAAATTTAAAAAAGCTTATTTTTCTCCCTCACTCTGGTACTACCCTGTTATATGACTTTGACTAAGACATGTAAATCTACTTTTTTAAGTGATATGGGATGCAATTCAGAATGCCTACTGGCAAATTTTCAGCAGGAAAAAGAAAAAAATGAGGCATCAGAAATGAACACATCTAAAAAAAATGCATTAGTGTCTCAGAATTGCTTTTCTTTCTAAACAGGAATTATGATGTCTACTTTGTCTTTATAACTGAAGCTCTGGAGTGTTATAAATGCAAAAGCAATATGTAAGTTCCAAAATTTATTAATTTTCACCAAACGCTTTTTTAAAAAATAGTTTACTTGTTTTCATTTGTTCAAGAACCAGTTCTAGACATTAATTTGATTATATTGTACAAATGCTTGATATAAGTTCCAGCTTAGAAAATATTATATCTACACTAAGTGAACTGAGCAAATAAGTATTACAATGGCCACCTTATTGCCAGACATTGGTTCACATTTAATCAATCAGTAGACTTATCTGCAAAAGAAAGAAATTTCAGTACAGCATTTAAAAACATACATAGGAATGTATCAGTAGCTGAAATTATAGATCTTTTAAACCTATTAACATTTTACTAAGTTTGACCTTATAAAAGAAGAATTTAGGGTGCATTCTAAGTACCCAGCTTTTATTTCTTATATATGTTAACAAGCATTACTAAGGTTGCTGTGGTAACTTGTCAGTTTTTCCTTAATAGTCATATAAAGCTTTCATTAATGGCCAGCATGAATTAGACCTTCCCGTGGGCAACTTGAACTCAAGTACAGACTTTTATTAAGGGGTTTTTAATTGAATGAACAATTTTAATTTTTTAAAGAAGAATAGTTGTTTTTCTTCACATTTGTTCCCCCATTTAGCTTGTCTGATCCTGAGGTGTTACTTAAGGGCATAATTTGGGGCTAATGCCCAAATATTAGATTCAAAGCCATGATTATATTTTCCTTTTTATCTAAGTTTTAATTTTGTTTTCATGATCATGAAGACTGTGAGAGACATTAAAATCTTGGACTTTTTCAGAAATGTCTGATGATTTTAAAAAAAAAATCATATATTTTAGCAAGAAAAATTGAAGGCATGTTAGTATAAAACTCAGAACTGACACAGAATCACAGAATCACAGAACGATTGGGGTTGGAAGGGACCTCTGGAGATCATCTAGTCCAACACCCCTGCTCAAGCAAGGTCACCTAGAGCTGGTTGCACAGGATTGCGTCCAGGTGGGTTTTGAATACCTCCAGAGAAGGAGACTCTACAACATCTCTGGGCAGCCTGTTCCAGTGCTCTGTCACCCTCAAAGTAAAGAAGTTTTTCCTCATATTCTGATGGAAATTCCTGTGTTTCAGTTTGTGCCTGTTGCCCCTTATCCTGTCGCTGGGCACCACTGAAAAGACTCTGGCCCCATCCTCCTGACACCCACCCATGAAGATATTTGTAAGTGTTGATAAGATCCCCTCTCAGGTTCCTCTTCTCCAGGCTAAACAGACCCAGCTGTCTCAGCCTTTCCTCATAAGAGAGATGCTCCAGTCCCCTAATCATCTTCAAATCCCTCCACTGGACTCTCTGCAGTAGTTCCTTGTCTTTCTTGAACTGGGGAGCCCAGAACTGGACAGAGTACTCCAGATGTGGCCTCACCAGGGCAGAGTAGAGGAGGAGGATAACCTCCCTCTACCTGCTGGCCACACTCTTCCCAATGTACCCAAGGATACCTTTGGCCTTCTTGGCTGCAAGGGGATGTTTCTGGTTTATGGTTAACTGGTCCACCAGGACTCCCAGGTCCTTCTCTGCAGAGCTGCTTTCCAGCAGGTCAACCCTAACCTGTACTGGTGCATGGGCTTATTCCTCCCTAGGTGCAGGACCCTACACTTGCAGCTGCTGAACTTCATTAGGTTCGTCTCCGCCCAACTCTCTAGCCTGTCCAGGTCTTGCTGAATGGCAGCACAGTTGTCCTCTATGGCACATGAATAAGATTGTTTTTGACTTTGTTGTTATGATGGTAATGAGTTTATTTGTAAACTGTCTCAAGCTGACGAGTAAAATCTCAGTTTCTGCTTTCAACAATAACACCTTCTGTCAGCATCCTTTCTAATCATTGCAAAGCACTATCTATAGTACAGTATCTGGGAAACAGTAGGAGGAATAATATGTCGGGAAAAAGGGCATCTAACAAATAAACCACCCAAACTATCTCCCTCATATTTCCAGGTAATTTCAAGAATAGCAGAACCAAATAAGTCCATTCATCTGTGTATTTGCATCTCAAAGCAGAGAACCCACTCAGTAAAGATATCATTGAAAACAATAATAGCAATAATAGAAAATATTTCTGTTATGCTTGTCTAGTCAAAGTACTCTGAAAACATTAGCTGCACCAACTACTTCTCAGCACCACTGATAAACCAACATGTACATGCTGTTTATGGTAATGACAAAACAGAGGAGAAGTTGAAACAGCAAAGCGTATATTTCATATGAGTGATGGAGACAGCAGAAGTTCATAGCAGTTGAGCCCATTAAACTATGGAAGAATACAAAGCTATTGCTGAACATGGTAAGAAGTGATAGCAATTCCTGGGTCAAAAATAAACAAACTAGTTTGGTTTAGTAAGTTCCATGTAGTTGATGCCATTATCTGTTAAATGAGAGAAAATTTGATTATTTTTTTTTTTTTTTTTTTTTGCTACTGAGAAAGAGCTAGTGTTTTGTGAAAGAGGTTTTATGGCCAGGACACATCTCAACTCTGATTTAATGTAAATTGTATCTAATTGTGTGGAAGCTTCTTCTGAAGTTTCTGCTGAATACCATAGCTTTCACTTCCTGTAATAAAACACAGTATACTGTTCCTATGCACTACTAAGAGAGCTGTGACACTGCTGTTCTTGTTCTTTTTGCTATGCCACCCACACCAAATCCAGAGAAAATTGTTACAATGGAAGTCAAATGGTCCCTGTATGTCTACCTACTTACCTATTTTTGCCACACAAGAGGACTGAAGTTGTGTAATTAATATCTATGTCTTTTGAGGAACTTGAGTAAAAGCCTTAGAATAAATATTCTTGGTTTTATCAGGCAGTTATAGCCTATAAGCACCATTTATTACACCTTTTATGAGGACAGTGCACGGCTTGGCACTGGTGGACCGTAATCCTTACCAACTTCTTTACATTCAGTGACATGTTGTATGAGCAAAAATGAAGGTGCTAAATTTAAATTTCCAAAAGGTCAGTACTGCAACTCTTATACCTTACTGGAAAAATGTTGGTTATCTTTTTCAGCTTGTCTTGTAGCATAAATTTAAGAAACGTAGTTCCTTACTTCTTCCTAATAAATAAGATGACAGCTTTCCTGAAGAGTATCCAACTAAAGAGCTTTCCTAGAGATCAGTGACACATGAGGAAATTCACAACTTCACAGGAGTTAGCTGTGCATGGTGTGTAAAGGCAGATGACACCCTGGCATGAGGTGGAGGAGAAAAGGGAAGGAAGAAGAAGGGAAGGAATTGCAATCTTCTACAAATTCAGAGAGTATTTAGAACATCTTGAGAGTCTCCATGTGCCGCTTAGACACTCAGAAGAACATCCATTTATTCCACTATATTATCTGCACGTGTCCTCATGCTTATATAGCTTCCTATTAAGTCAGTGGACTTCTAAATATTGACATAGAAATATATATATATCTCTATAATTCAAAGGTAAATTATAGCCTTTGTTTTCAAATTGCTTGGGCATAACATCATAAATATTGTTTATAGCATTATTTCTTTGAAAGTTGTCTCATCATCTTCTGCCTATTCTTACTGTAGCTTATTCAAGTCTAACCTTTCCATGAAATGTCATTTTAAAATAATGTTTATATTAATGAGCTATTAATAGACTGTCATTTAAAATAAGTTTAAATGATTAAAAAGTAAGACCAAGCTTAAACCATTGTTCTGAAAAAATGTTTCATTTATTGCATTCCTTGTGGCTATTTAAGTTAAAAATTGTATAGTTAAAGGGTAAATTGCAAATACAGTAGTCTGTTTTATCATTAAGATGAAAACCATACCAAAATTTGCAATATATATTAAACTTTTCCTGGGACTTTTGACTTCTGATGCAAAGGTTGGTTTTATAGATGTTTCTTCAAAGCTCTATAATACACTAAATGCATGTGACATTTAAATGATATATTGTCACTGCACGTTCATCATTTTCTTTAGGGACTCAAAGTAGACGCAGACTCTTCAGCACACTAAGGAAACTGCTCAATATGCAGAGGTTTGAGTCACATGATTCCACATGATTAATTTTAATGGGAGTTACATGGATAAATCTGTGTGCTGAAATTCATGAGAAGTTAATGTCAATAGAATTTACTGTTCCCAAATTTGCTCTCTGAACCTTTGTGCCTGGCTACCTGCACCTCTATAAAGGTCCTGGGGGGAAGCAGAGGACGGAGCAGTATAAGTGATTAAAACAAAGGCATTCAGAGTTTAAGAGGTCTATGGTATGTGTTCAAAGGTAGGAAATAAGCAATCGATATTGAATGCGAGAAAAGGTAGTTTTGAAATTATACTCTCCTTAAAATCTCCTTTGAAAGTATAATCTCCTTAATCATAGTGTGTTTTGCACAATACATATTTTTTTTAAATCATGTAAGAGATATATATTGATATTGAAGTCTGACACTTCAGTGAAGTGTATCAGATGGATGCTCATTTATACAATACACAACACAAAAATACTCAGAGGTTGTACTTAGAGTTTGACTTCCATGTACAAATATAGTTGCTGGATTTCTGTGAATTTCAAACTGAAATGGATTCAAGCTGAACCCATTTGGTATGCCTAAAAAAGTGTGAGGGAAGAAAAAAAAAAAACACACAAAAATAAAAGCTTAGGAACATAATTAGGACATGTGAAAAGAAACAGTTAAGTGCTAGCTTTGGGTTCAGTTCCTGTCACCATTACCTCTACAGAAATCAGTGGAACTAAACTTGGGTATGTATAAAAGCAGCATATAGTATGAAAAAAAAGTAAAATAATTTTTTAATCTTACTCAGATCTTAGCCTATTGACTCAGTGAACGTCTAATATGCTTTGAGAGTTGTTCAGCACTGCCAAATATACCATCCAAGCACACTTTTTTGGCAGAATTGTGTGCAGCTTGTATTTATTAGATAGGCAGCTATTTGAGTTGATTAGCTACAAACATTTCATGAAAAAGAAATAATTGCTCATTCACTATAAATACATGTAGTTTTCTTCACCACTTGCTGACTCAGCTTCACTTGTGGTCTGAAGGATGAAGTCATATGGGTTTTTTATATTCTTGTTTTAATTTGTAATGTTGGGAGGAATAAGAGTGGCAGTCTGTTATAGCTTGCCCTAGTTCTGTTGCACCACTCCCGAGGACAGAGGCTAGAGAATCACTCTGCTGTCTAGCAGATTGAAGAAGTCACCAGCAGACTCTCTTTTGGAGAATTAGGGAAGTAGGTGACAGCAATGATACCCAATACACTGACTACATACAGCTGGCAAACAACTTAAGGACTGGGGCCAATTTGTACGAGTAAACCTGCACCCAGATCAGGACCTAGCAGACACTGGGGAGTGGGCTGGCTTCTTGGCTATCTTTCCCCAAGCAATCCACAGAACCTGAGCTCATCAGAGCTTTTTCCTGATTTTTTAATCCGGCAGAACTGAATGTGAACTTGTGGAGAGCTCTTTGAATGCTGGGCATCTCCAAGAAGCAGAAATAACTGGAGCAGTTAAAAGATCATGGTCCTGATTTTCATACTGACATTGGGACCATAACTGTTTTACTGGTTTCTTTGTCAGCTCACTAATATTCCCAGGTAGTGTTCTGATCTGGGATATAGTTAGAACACAGTCATGGCCTGGAAGTAACGAGAAGGAAATAGAGAATGACTTGGCCCCCAGCACCTGGCTAATGAGTCCATCCTTCCAACAGTCTTTCTCTTTACAGGGGGAAGTTTAGTTTTATTACTGCCCCTTTTGCTTCTTCAGGATATATACTTGGAAGGGTTCCTGCTTCAACTCTTCTGGCTGCCCTCCATGCTTCTTAAAAATAATAATTACAGACCTTGTTCTCCTCTTGATAGACTCTGAATACTACTTGAGTGTGAATAGCTTGATACACACATTGCTTTCTTTAAGATCCTATCTGATTTTTGACACAACAGCTTATAGTAACACTGCTTCATATGAAAGGCTGTTGAACATGACTGGCAGAGACCTGGAGAGACAAGAGCTATGCACTTGGAGAAAATGCCAGTTACACAGATTTAGAGGGATGGGCACTGTTACGGTACCAGCCACAGTGAAAGGATTACTGCAATTCACATTTGAAGAAAGAACATACTCAGAAATAGAATTACACATGTAATAGATCGCATCAGACATGTAGGAGAAAACCAAACATATCAAACTCTGGGGCTATCTAATGCCATGTGAAAAATGTGGCTTGGTATAAAGTTTGTCCTTCTTGTGTGCCAAAACACAATTACTTAGAAAGCTATCCTCATTTCTGTACTTTCAGAGAGCTCCCTTCAGATAAATATTTAATAGTATAGACTTTGCAATAATTAACAGATTAAAATGTGCAGAATTTGCTGAAGAGGATTTCATGGACTAAGATCAAATAATGGCAAATGTCAATGCATGTCACCCATGCACATGCTTAATTTGGGCTCTGTTGAAGGAAAGGCATATGTAGGGAACAAAACAAGGTAGCCTTGATATTTAACAATACAGTTGCTGTCAGCAGGATGCTTGGAAGATAATAGAAGTAACCTTTAACCCAAAATAAGATTTTGCAAGTAGTGAGAGCTCTGAAAATATGTAAATATGCATCTGATAATAAAGTTTTGGAAGATGATGTATAACTTGTATCAAACATGCAGAAGCAACTTAGGTATAAAAAGAATTCAAAGGTACAAACAGCTGAGTCCCAGCAAAAAAAGATAGATTACAAAAATTAAAAAGAACTGAGAGGAGGGCGTTACACGAGAGAACAGGGATTAACCTCTGTTGATGTGCCACAGAACAATCTGACCTGAGCAAGCATGGTTGGATTTTTAAAAAACCAGTTTTTATGAATGACTCAAAAGAGCTCTTCTATAGTGAGGTAGGACATCTCAGCACAAATTTTATCTGCCAGTGACTCTTTTTGCTTTCACTGCCTAGTGGAAACTGCTGCATCTCTCCTCTCCAGTGACACACAGCAACAACTGGCAAATGTTTATGCACAGGCAGTCAGATACTGTAACTAGGATTGTTAAAATGGAAAAACTTAGCTTATATGTCAGTTGATACGGTATCCAGCTACTGCACAAGCAAGTCATTAGCACTGTATTTTAACAAAATGAGATTGTAATTAGGTGCCTTTGATTCTAAAGGCAGAATGAGTTGCACATTTCTGGCTGCTGTTCCCAAAGCATGACATCAGAGTAATCAGCCATAGACTGTCATTCTCTGCTCACCCCACATTTTTACTCCATTAGTAACTCGCAACTAGTCCCTGGGCAAGACGAGATTCTCAGTCATCAGTGAGCAATAAATATCTCTGCCAAGGTTGATAAGATTTCTCAGACACGTATAGTACTTTTTGTTTCATTCCTGTTTTTCAATTTCACAAGCTGTCTCTGTGTTGAAGTTGGGTCTGGATCGCTGTTGACTTGTGGCTGCTTTGCCTCAGTAGAAATTAACAGTGTTTCTTTGTGCTAGCTGTCTTGAATGGAATAGGACCGTCAGAATAGCTTTCTTTCACTCCACAATGCAGGAAGACTGTCCAGAATACCCCGTGAACCCCAGCTCCCACCTGTTGCAGTGACCCTATGGGTCAGTGATTGGAGACAAATAGAGTAACTTGCTTCCCTGTGCTGGGCTGTGGCCAGCACAGCCTGGCTGTAGGACTGGGAAATCCTACAGTCCTATAGTTTAGTTTAAAGTTACCTGTAACTCTTTCTCTTGGGAACTGAGCATAGTCTTGCTAGCCCATTGACTTCAGCAAGAACTCTGTGCTTTGAATAATTACAGAATTGGGTCCAGAACCTGGAACTACACATCTCAAAATGGAGATTAATGACTACATTCAAGAGCTATTCCCCAAAATACATGGTATTACCATAGGACGTCGCAAATGATGTGTGAAATGAGACACCTTTGCCGATTGGCAGTGCACAAAGAGGATAAAGAGAATGACATGTAATTATTACTGTGCTATTAGCTGTGATATTCAACCTATACAAAGACAGAAAAATCCAATAAATCCAAAAGCCTAAGACCTGTTTAGAAAAGAATAAACTGCTTGGAAACCTTTTTAACAAACTTCACCAGAACTTTCTTCTGGAAGGGAGAGAGGGCCAAAAAAAGAACGGGAGGCATTTTAAATTATTCTCCTGCTCTCAAAGTTCATCCCCTTCTTTACTTGGAAAAACTTAAACACCTTTCAAGCACCTTTAGCTTCCAAAAACTCAAATTCCCTCAAATACTGGGAGATGGGAAGGAGGGGAGCCATGACATTGGTAAAGTTTTGAGAAGATTGTGGAGGTACCTTTATCTGTCAACATAACAGATTCAGTGCTGTCTCTTTTCCAGACAGAAATTCATACAAGTTATGTCTGCCAAAGCATGGATTAAGAATTAGTTAAGAATCTTTTTTCCAATTTTATGAATTGTTTTGTGGCAAATTATAGAGCATACATTACCCAATCTGAGAGAGAAACTGTTAACAGAATGTGTTAAAAACAACTGAAGAAAGTGTATGCATCAGTTCTGTAAGCTTCCCAAAGGCGATTTCAATAAATTCAGAAAGCCCCTACACATTTTAAGATAGATATGTCAGGCAAATCAGAATCCCTCCAGTTCTGAAACATGAACAGTATTATTTATATATGAAACATTTTGAAAAGGTGAAATGAAGCTACATGTGCAGAGAAAATTGAAGAATATTAATCCTGGGAGTTTTGTTTGCTACATGGTCAACCAATTTTTTCACCTGTCTATTGGGTGCTTATCTTCTGTGGATTTAAATGATAAACACATAATGAAAGTTTGTAATGCTGCATGATATTTTTAAGAAAAAAAGATCTACTACTTAGCATCAATGTTCAGCAGATGATAAAAATATATCTTAAAAAGAAAATTATTACTGAATTGTTTCTAATGGTACTCAGCACGGATCAGCACTAGGCCCAATCCTATTCAGTATTCCCAGCAGTGATCTGGAGGTGCATATAGAAATTACCATGTTAAGGATCTGAGGATGACAGAAAGATTACTTGAGTAGTACATAATGATGAGATCAAGGAAGAGATCTCTTGACAGGCTAGACCCGTTCAAAAAAATGAGCATTTCAGGAGAGGTGAATGCAAAGTTATACATCAATACAAAGGAATTTCACCCAAAAAAATGGGGTACTCTGCCTTAGAATGTCTTGACTCTGCAAGGATTTATGGCCCATAGTAGACCAGCAACTTAACATGAGCTCCCACTGTGAAGCTGCATGAACAGAGCTAATGTAATCCTTGAATCCTGATGCAATTATTGGAATAATTCCCATAGATCTGCTGTCCATATTTTAATGAGAATGGTAGAAGAAAATGGAGAGTTCACAAAATTGCATTCAAAATTAATTTGAGAGCAGGAGAAAATTATTTGCTGTGAAAGTATAAACTCAATTTGTTTGCTTATCAAAAAGGAGGGCTGAGGGTGACTTGATTAAAGTTTATAGATCATGGGAGAAAATCCTCATGTGCAAAGACTCTTTATCCTGAAGGAACAATAACATAAAAACCACCACACACACACACACAACACGCCCCAAAAGAGAAAAAAAAAATCTGGAACCTGAAGACTGACAAATCAGAAACAAATCTATTTTCTAATAATAAAAATAAAGGTCAAAATAAATATCCAAAAATGATTAATTCTTCCTATTGGTATATCTTCAAATCATGATACAAGTTAGAATTTCACCTAATATTAGCTGTTCTTTAGTTAAATAATAATTTTATTGGACTCAACACCCAATAAATCAAATAGACAAAATTTAAGGGTCTTCAACATATAAACAAAGTAGCTGATATTCAATTTCAGAAATCCAAAACAAAATAGAAAAAACAAAGAAAGAAAATAGAGAGAAATTAGAATGATCTATTCAAAATTACATGTCTGAAGATCTGAGGCCTGACTTGGAGCTTTGTTATAGCTCTAAGTGAGGATCTCTGACTCTAGACCATATGCTCTACTGTGGTATGTATTGCATAACTATGGAAAATGTCTTAATGTAGGTATTTTTCATTCGCATAAAATTGTCTGTAAGAATTTATATCCCAGCTGGTATGATGTTATACAGAAACAATATCATGTGTTGTTCTGCAAGTTGTGCATATGTTTGGTTTCTGAGGCCAAAAATCAGGATGTGGTTTGAAGAAAAGTGGGAGGAGTCAACTAGTAAAAGTGTTATACCATATGACAACCTCCAAAAAAAAAAAGAGCATATCAGTTGGGAAAATGTATAGCAGAAGCAGAGACTGCCTTTACTGCAATAACTAGTGATCTGCTGTGCACATGTGCACATTCGCATACCACTGGAGTTTTAAAAGAATAGCATTGCAACCTGCTGTTTGCATAGTCTAAACATCCATAACAATACAGCAAAACCTCTTTTTTGTGGTGTAATCTGGTACATTGTGCCAGTATAAACCACTCTGAATTTCAGTATTTTACAGACAAACTAAATTATTACAAATACAAAATGGCTTCCATGTCTAGGACAGGAGACAGGATGGTCATGTCACACTGTATAAAGGTCCACTTGTAGGCTTGTTGTTGATTTAGGAGAGGCTCCTGAGTAATTATCTGCTAGAGGGTAATGGTCTGTAGGTCACCTTAGTGGATTTTAAAGATATCAGAATGTTAAGACTCATGACCTGGAAAGTGCCCAACTTGTAAATGGTTTAGCATACCTCTTCCTCAGGTGAGTCATGCGTCTGCTTAAGTCTGAAAATATTTTACTGCCAGACCTAATATGACCAAGTGGAAACATATTTTTTTTATCCCTAAGCTAACATACTAGGTCTCCCTAAGTATTTAACTTGGGTTAGAGATTCACAGTGGAGTGGAAGTAAGCAGCTTCAATCTCAGTATGTACATATAATACATGAATTAAAAAAAAAATAATAAAATGTAAATAGCTTCAAAAGCAGTTTTATATATGTCTACTCTTGATATAGAAGCCAGTTGAAATAGTAGGAAAAATAGGTTTCTTGGGGAAATCACAACATTTGTAGCTCCCTGTTTGTTTCCTATATGAATTTTTTGAAGTGTGTGGAAATTTTCAGGCTCCATATGGGCACATTTAGTCACATTAATTTCTCTAGTATGTTCAATCAAGTTTTCAGTAGTTACTTTTTTTAATTCTATGTTTTCTGACTGTATGATTAATGTGAGTAAATAAGTAATCACCAGATGGAATGAAATTCTGCTTCCTGAACTTACGTAGGTACTGCAATTAAAGTAACTTGAAATAGCAACATGAATAAACTATATACAAATTAGCCATTTTCACAATTAAAACATAAGCCCAAAAGATGGCCCTATATACTTAAACCACTCTGGATTTAATTAAAGACAGATAATAAATGAAAGGTTCTTCTCAACGGTTAGTCTCTACTTTAATCTTTAACTTACCAACAATCCTAATACATCCCTTTGTATCATATAATAATTATGGTTTCTTACTTTTTGGTAGGGCCTGATACCTTTGGTGGCATCTAGTGAGCATGTGTCAGTGATATGACAGGCATTTCATACACCTGCGCTTCAGCTGTGAGCTGGCGCCTACCACTGGCAAAGCAGCAGGTAAGAGACATCTTTGTCACTTCACTGATAATCTAAAAAGCAAAATGTTTTGATGCTCTGGTAAAGCATTTTGATTCTGTATTTGATTAGTTAATTGTCTTTCCTACCCTAAATGCTGAAAGTTTCAAACACGAACGAAATTATTTTTAATGTCTCTAACCTTGTGTTCGAGGCCAAACACATTCCAAGGCTGGTTGCGGGAGCATAAAGCTATGCTCAGGGTCAAGCCTAGAGCATAGTTTAGGATATGCAGGAGAAGAAATGTCAGGTGCACGCAGTCCCCTTGCATAGCTCTGCAGTGACAACCAGCCACTCACCTTTCTGACAATGTCACCCATCCTAGGGCAGCCCTGAGAACGCCTGTTGCTAAGACGGACGGGTTAAGCAATCCAGGTTGTCGGCAGACGCAAGAGCTCAGTCTTGAACAGAGCTAAAGGATGGGAACATGGAGCAGGGTCAGGAGACACACCAGCCTGAGCGCACTCCATGCCTATTGTCAGAGTAGACGTCATCAGAACTGCCAATATAATATGTGGAGAGACAGTTTGCTTGTTATATTTTACTTTTATATAGGTTTTCTACAAGTTCCAATTTTCTGCTAATTCCCTTTCATGTAGCACAAAATATGTAGAGCCTTATGGTGACAGTTATGTCACCAAAATTCTCTACAGGAGATTCACAACAATCCAAGTCTTTTTTTGTCTTGTTCTTTCAAGAAATACTAATGAAATCAGCCTGCTTATTTAATGGAAAAAGCCATGGCATTTGCATATTACTTTTCATACCATAGTATGACCCAATCTGAATTGGTCTAAAGGCAAGGGGTCTTCCAGTGACATCTTTTAACAAACAGCCTTGAGATGTTAGCCAGACGAAGATGTCCCTGAAAGTTTAGTAGCTGAAATACGAAACATAGCCCATGCTAAAGTTAAGTATGTTTTTGCGAGTATGACAGAATTCTGCTGATCGTAGGATCAGCTAAAGGACGCATTTTTGTTCACAGCAACCCTCCCTACTGCCAGTCTCCAGAGACCTGCATATTCCAGAGATGATACCAAAAACCTGTCCATTAAACAGTTAAAAAAAAAAAACCCACACACAAAAAAAAAAACCACCCCACAAAAACTTAAGACTGCCACCACCACCTTAAAGAACCAGCTCTTACCGGATGAGTAGCCCAAACTGTCTTTTATCTCAAAAGCATGGGGTCCAACAGGCAACTTTTAAGTACACTATGAAAGACTTATCTGCTGCACTGTGAAACATCTAAAGATTGCACAACACTAGACAGAAGTGGGCATTATCATCTTCTATTAGGGCAGCTAAGACAGATAAAGTGCCCTACACACTTCTGCAATAGTAGCAAAGAACAGCCCCTGGTTCAATCTACCCTAAACACTGTGTCAGACAACTCTTTTTTTCCCTGCCTGAAGATTTTCTTCAATATGAAATGCTTCTTTTTTCCACTTCCAATTATTTTTTATGAAAATTAAGCAATTTCTTCAGAATTTTTTTTATGTTATCCTTATTGTTTCTGTGATCCTCTTGCAGTCTGGAAAATAAATACCTTTCCAGGCTGCATTTATTCATTTCTGTTGAATAACCTTGACTTCTTAGTGCTTCCTCTGTGAATGGGAAAAAAAGACATTATTTGTGCTCCCCCTTAATGTCTACATTCACACATCTTGGTACACAGCACTTTTACTGATGACAATATGTTTCTGGAATTTGTACTAATTGTCTCTAAATTCAAGTATGTGACTCAGGAAAACATCTAAAACAGAAAATGAAAAAAAAAAAAAAAAACCAGCACAACATTAAAACACATAGCTAAGCATTTGCCTAAATTCATAACCAAAAGAATATAAGAAATACTGAGCTGGAAGTGTGATAAAACAGTAAAGGAGTAGTCATCGCATGAATCAATAATTTTCCTTACAAAATAAACTCTGAAATCCTAACCAATTAAAAGACATTCTTCAGATTATAGCAATCTTAAGGAGGGTCAGAGATTTGTCTTGCAATCTCTGACAGTCCCTTTAAGCAGTCATTCATTGTAAGCAATGACAGAAACACCATATCTTCCATGTTCCTCTAGTAGGACAAAAATCACATGATACAATAAAAAAAAAAGGAAACTAAACAAAATTAAAACAATAAGACTTTTCTGCCCCGAACTGTGTCCCGGTTCTTTATAGAGCTTTTGGAAACCTTAATGGCTTAAAGCAGTGGGTAACAGAGAGTGACCTCTGAACAGCAAGTTCTGCGATTTAGACATGTAAATAATTTTTTCTCTTCAAACTTGAAAATGAAGGCTACAGTTTGCTCTGCCACCACTCATGGGGCTTTGTCTGATGACACAGATGTAGAAGCTTTGAGTAAAATGGAAATGCCAGTTGCCAGAAGCATAACCGTGAGCAAATCCTGGTAAGTGAGGTCTCTCGTCCAGTCGCAGGTCACCGGCTCCTTTCTGTACCTTGCCCAATGGCGGGGGCTGCTTCGGTGCTGCTGTTACTGTGCTGGGTCTGGAGCTGGCAACATGACTTGCAAGGTTTGTTCACGTGGTTACAGGCAGAAGAAGCTTTAAAGTACACAGCCTGTTAAATTCCAGTAAATAAGTTACTGCATATTTTAGAAGGAGCTTCTTACCACACAGTTCACAATTAGTGTGCCCATTTCAGCATTAAAAAGGTACCTAGGAAAAGAAAACGTGTGTATAAGTACAAAAAATATCAAATAGAGCACTTAGACTGAATAATTAATACCATTTTATGTTATGCAATCATATATTTTAATCATCAGAGATGACTAACGCTACAAATTCTCGTTTATTGACAAGGATGCATTTCTTAAGTCACCATTTAAAATGGATTTTTATGGCTGGTCTTAATAACCAAGAGGCAAAAATGTGTTGCACTGCGTGGACATGCTGAAGATATGAGTTAAATGACCAAGACTACTCTCTAACTCCCTAGGCAAAAACGCAATAGAACTGTTATTGAGACAGAACAAAGAAAGAACTATCCTATTCTCTCTGTATATCTACCATCTTTAAATGTGAGTAAAAGCATCTGTTAGTCTAAAAAAGCAAAGTTAAATTTGCCAGGCTCACAACAAGCTACAAGTTTGCATTATGAGTTTATGTAACTAATGAACATCATAGATAAGCTTCATAATGCTGATTTCAGCAGAAGTACTACCAGGAAACATGGTTTATGCCAAAACATAACATTTTCTCTCCTCCTCTTTACCACTGAGGACAGTTCCTTCTGCTTCACGTGGTTCTACTTTCTCTCAGCTTTCGTCATGTTCTTACATAATTAGTCACACTACTGAAAAATATTTTAATCCAAATAACCCAGCTTCCCTTCAAGAACCATTTTCAGTAGTGTGCTTAATAGTTTAAGAAGAAATACAGCCCAAACCAGTTTGCTATCTTGAGGCAAGTAGTAGTTATACACAACAACGAGCTTCATATACCTTCCTATTCTACTGCAGTTGTATCGTGAATTTTACTTATTTAAAAAAAAAAAAAAAAAGTCGTATCATGATTCTGCAGTAAGTATAGTATCTTCTAGTATTTCTGCATTGGCATGAAGGATTGCTTCATATTCCAATAGCTGAACTACACTTTCTGACCATAACTGTGCTATGTGCAAAGAAGTTTCAGTGTGTTCTAGCTAAATGTTGCACCCCAGATGGAGGTTGCTGCTCCTTCAGAGCTGCTGGTGAAACTGCTCATATAGTTACTCTCTAATCCAACTTAATCAGGGTGAACCCAACTAATTTAAATAGTAACTCAGCAAAGAGGCTGGGGATTGCACTCATGAGCACCTCAAGGAATGTAAATTCTGGTACCAAGAAAAGTGGACGGAAGCTTAGATGAAAACTGTAATTTTTAGCTACCACAGATACAGCTGGAAGAAAAACACATTAGCAAGGATCAAATTAAATGTAGTTATATTTTGCTTTCACAGGACTGTTTCTCAAATAGATGATTTTATATTTGAAAAATTACTACCATCACTAAGGTAATGCCAGGGTGACTTAATCCAGTGTAAAGTGACTTGAGATCAGATTATGCTTCAGGATGATTTCCACAGTGATTATTTGAAAAGAAACACCATAAAAAATCCACTAAAAAGTCCATTCTTTAACATTCCCAAAAGAATTTCTGACTGTGAAAGATGGGGAATTTTAAGGAATAGTAACTAAACTTCTGTGAAACAAAAAAGAAACTCCTATTTTATGGTTTTCATACCTGCGCTGGATAGACTCTAATTAATAATTGAACAATTTGTTTATTCAGAATTGAGTATATAAAACTTCTAAGAGCAGTGTGAAAATACCTCACAGGCCTCGACTTTCTCCTTTTTTGTTTCCATCACTGACTATAAAAATATTCCACGGTGATCTGTTTATTCCCAAATGGACTGACCAGGAAGAAATAAGTTTACAGTGAATCCACTTTTTCTTTTTCTTTCTTTTTTCCCTAAGTTGTCCTGCATATTGCTCTCTATTTGGACCAGGCACACTTTTATTTAGTACTCTCTGTACCTTATTCACATCTGTCAACAAAAAATGCACATCGCAGTCACACACCAAGGCACAAGTCACAAAACTCACAGAAAAAGTAAAAGAAATTATATTTATATGTCATTTTGATAGTCAGGGGAGAAGAAGTGTCCCAGTCCCTCTTTCTAAAAATAATGCTTCATACAGGTGTCATCTCTGTATTTCACTGGAGTTATCGAAAGAAAAAAAAAGTTGTCATTTATGGAAGTTGCTTCCTGCTATTGGAATAAAATGATCTGCTTTAAGTCACAGTTCAGTTTGTCCATACCTTGCTTCTATGAAAATCACTCTTACATGTAGGAAAATGGGAAAAAACAGTTACATTAACCCACTGTCGACCTATCTGATCTACACAAATAACACACATAAACTCTCTTCTGGTCATCTATTCTTATCAAAAATGGATTGAAAGTATTTACTACATCTTAGAAAAACAGAACGAAAAAGAACAAAACCAGTACTCCTGCCACCCATAGCAATGATGAGCTGATAAATAGCCTCACCATACTGTCTTGTCAGGCATATCTATATAGAGATGAAGAAGTCTCTAATTAGGTCATTAATTCCACACTGCACTGCAGTTGCAGTGCAACCTCCCTTTCACTGACAGGTGCAATACGTGGGTGCAAATTTCTTGGCATCAGCAATCTACGCTTTTGCATTTACATTGCTAAGCAACATTACTTTGATTGACTTATGTACAGCACTACACTTTCACCTCTTAGGTACAGGAGGAAAAGATTGATTCTGATTTCAGTGCCACAGTTTTACACAGGTGTAGTTCCAATTAATTAAATGCACTTACTCCTAATTTACAGTCATGGAAGAAAAATAATTTTTTTATTACCTTCCTATTTAGAAAGCTCTAACTCTTTTAAATAGAATAAAGTTACACTGGTCTGAAACTCCCATGACAGTTAGGGGCATAGTTACATGTATTTTTCCACAAGAAGATGGCAGCTGTCCTCAAAGTGTAATGCGAGTTAACTAGGAAAAGGTGATTGACTGATGCTGAGGTTAATTGCTTGTTGGCATGCTAGAAAGCCTATGCTAACAAGTGCTGCTTATAACTAACAAGTGCCAATTATTTCCTTATATTCTAGTACACATTATATTATGCTAGGCACTATCCAAACATCCAGAAAGATCCAGGCATCCCTGCCCTGATCTGATGAGTTAATGATTTAAGAAAACTATGCTTGCTACTGACGAAAATGGCTCTATGGATGTTGCTTATCACAGATGTACAACTCTTCATATAATACTATAACACAGAAAACCTTTGGTAAAGTTATCAATGCACTGAACATATATTCATAATGAAAATATAAATAGTTGTCTTGTCATAGACTTTGTTTTCTCTGTTGCTGACCAAAAGCTTACACTAACAGATAGTGCTTATTATGTTATTCTTAGAAGCCAGTGAAGTCTTTAAAAGTGCTGATATTTTAATCCTGGTCCCACATCTACGTGTGGGAAAAAAAAAAAATTTCTATATATAATTGGTGACCAAGTGTACCTATAATCCTGACAAAACTTTCCACCTACTAGGTAGATTATTATGTAAAATATTGCCTAATATTTGTATAATGCACTCACCTGGCTTGCAAATATGCTGACAGAACTAGAATGCCTAACATCATCCATTGTTAAATTAATATTAAATTAATAATTTTGTTCCTGAAGCATCAGTAAATACCAATTTTAATTGCGTTAATAAAATGTGAATTATGAAAGTGGAATTGTACTGACTAGTACAGATTTTCACTATGATAATAATGATTTAAAATAAGATTAAAAAGTAACAGCTCCTAAAGAAAGAGGAAGTTAATGTACCGAAAATAATAGTGCAAAGCCAGCCTGCTCTCCCACCCTAGACAAGTCATCTACCTTGTATCAGTTGGAATAAAACAAGCAAAGTTGACCTGAGTAGGGAACCTACCAGACTTTCAGGGTTTTTTTTCAAGAAATCTTACAGTGCTTGGTAAAATTGCATGCTTTATGTGTTAATCTTTGCCTAATTTCAAAATAAACATATGTAATGGCATCGTGACACAGTATCAAAGTTGAAAGCCTCTGGAAATGCATTAATTGTGAAAGTTGGGAATTATAACACCCTCTTTCCCTTTTCTAACTGTGAGGACATAGAATGTGTCAAACATGTTGGTAGTCTGTCAAAAAAAGTAAAAAGCGCCTAAGCTACAGTTTGAATGTCTCCTAGTCCTGCAGTGCAGAGAGCATTTCAGCATACCGGTACCCCAAGAATTCAAAATAATGCTACAAAACTTCCCTAACCATATAGCTTGTTCAGCAGGCACGGCGTTCGGAACAGGGTTGGGTGAGGTGACCATAACAATGAAAATATTTAAGAAAATCTAAAAACGTTAAAATTGTATTTGCAAATATAACAATAGTATTCCTAGACTGTTTTAGAATAGATATGTACATTTCTGTACCCATCAAACACTTAATAAAAGATAGCTCCTCTAGGCAATTTGCAAACTATAGTTTCATCTAGATATATGTCAGTGTAAATCAGGAACCTTCAGTTCTCAGTTTTTCTAAACAAGTATGCCATAATCTTTCCTAGCCCCTGTTTCCGTCAGACCCTCATAAATCTACCATATTGCTCTGTCTCCTCAGAATGCAGTCAAATTCACAAATATTTTAAAGGTATAGTGAAATACACATATAGCAAGTCTATCATCCTAGTAGGAGTTAGTAATTTCCTTCACCTGCAGTATATATTTCATTTTAACACATCTTTAATAGACACCAACTAATCATGTTTAAAGGCTACCTCTTTATTATTGCCCTTTATCCATAAACTGCTCTTTTTGCTGACCTTAATATATAAGGTGAAGATAGGTAATCTTTCCATATAAATGCTTACATATATGATTTTGATTTTAGGATATGTAAGGTAGAACTAGTTTGGCTGGACATAGCTAATATTTTCTTAATTTTCAAGTGCCATTGTTGACTATATTTTTTTTGTTCTAAACCACCTAACACTCAGAAATGCTGATGACCCTAAAATTCCATACCTTCTTTTTTTTCTATATTCTGTATTTTATAAAAGAATAAAAATGTAATGACATTTATAATTTCAGATCTTTTAAGAATAAAGTACTATGTGAAATTTATAATATAAAAATTCCCTTTTCCTGGAATTACAGTTTTGTATTTATTGAATGCGTTCACAGGCTCCCTTAGGATGTGAAATGTATGGAAATATATGTGCATTACTAAAGAAAGAACTAAATTTATTCTTTCCCCACATCATGCTCTTCTTTGCAGTAGAGGTTTTTAATTCAACACAGAGCTAGAATGAGATGGAGTCAATTTCCTGGTCTATATGTGTGACAAATGCTAAAAGTGGCACAAGATTAACAAATTAGTTGATGTATATATCTTTAAAGATTTTTTGACTATGTCCCAAATCAAAATGCATGCTTTATTTGAAATGAAGATTTCTTTAGAGCTAAGTATTAAACGTGAATCTTATATATTCCTGTAATTTTAAGATGGAATGATGGCACGTATGACAACTAAAGAACAGCAACCTGAAAAAAAAATGTGTAAGAAGGCTTTTATGGCACATCACTCTAATAATAACAACTCTTAGTGCTATAAATTGTATACTTAGTGATCAAATATGATATTTTAATAAGAAATTTGCTGTGGAAAAGTTAATTATTTCAGTACACAAGTATTTCTCTTCTGCATGAATATCAGCAATGTATTAACTACCAAAATACGAAATTCTTTCTTGATAAGCCATGTGTCAGGTAGAAGCTTTTTTTAAAGTGAGTATGGAGAGATCTACAGTACAGACATGTGTGTCATTATAGAAAGGTTTCTTTATGATGGTTTGAAATAAAAAGTATGGAACTTGACCTTTTTAGCTGACATAGTAATCACCTACTTGATGTAATCCAGATATCTAACACCAAACAATAAAAACATCTGTGACAACAAAACCATGTAAAGCTTGTGGAATTATTTAATTTTTTAAAAAACGATAGCAATATTTAATAATCAGATAAGCCTGGGTTGGTTCTTCTTACACAAAAACTTTTGCGCTTTGCAAATGCTAGTTTTAAAGGGCTGTTAACTTAGACGTGAAAGCTTTTTAACCTCTCATGCATATGTTTTGGAGTTACCTCATTCATTCTGCTTTTAGGACCTTGTCATAGTCCACCTGTTTTGCTTTTGCTTAAATTACATCAAAATAATAGCTTTCTTTAGAGAAAAAAAAAATAATCCTACATTTCTACTGACTGTATCCAAACATGATAATATGCTTAAAATTCAAGAGGAGCCATATTCAGGTTGCATGTCTCAGTCACCCAATCTCCCTTTCACATATCTGTTCATGTTGACAGACTATGTCATAATACATCAACAGAAAGATCAGCATAGAAGAACAAAAATTCATCGCCTGACAGCAAGAGGAAAACTGATTTCTACTATTAAATTAGCAAAAATATACCAAGACTTCACTACCAATAAGGACACCACAGCTAAAAGCATGCACCGTATTATAATTCTGAATGAGCATTGGGAATTTTTTGTTTCAATAATCTTTAAACACAAAAAAGGCGGCGGGGGGGAGAGTGTGGACTCAAGTATGTCTACATCTTTACAAGTAAAGAATTGATTTCTGCCAAACTGCTGTTCCATTTTGGTTTTGTTAATATTTTAAATACTAATTCTAAATATTCATTTAATTAGAGAGCACTGAGCACTGTTTTTGCAGTATTCATTTCTGACAGAGGCTCCTGCTTACGAGGTCAAGGAGATGTGTGGAAAACGCTCTGTATCAATAGAGTGCACCAGCTTCTTTATATCTGAGAATTTCTACTCATGTAAAAAGTATTCTGACTCTCTCATTGGTAGATATAATTTTAATACACTATATTGAGCAGTGGCGTTTCACTAGGAATTTAACAATACCTGGAATAAATAATGTCTTTTGCAGCCTGGGGCAACATCTGCCACTTATGCATTAATTCTGCCCCTGTTTGAATACTCTACAACATATGCACTTCTCTTTTGTCTGTTATCCTAGAGTTGTGTTATTCCCAAATATTGACATCATCTACTTTTATCAGCACTAACTGCTCTGAAGCTTCCTAGTCTCATGCTCAGCTCTATTTCTTTCTATTGATTATCTTCCTCACTCCAGCAGGTAGCTAGCCGGCGAGGCTGTCCTGAGAAATAGCTTCCAATGACTTTATACGCACAATTTACACGGAATTGTTTAAAGAAGATATTAGCCTCAATACAAATCAGTGAACCTCATTTAGTCAATACTGCACAATTCAGCTGTTGGCACCCTGTCACATGTTAGTCTTTAAAGTCAACTACCATACCCAATCTGCACATTAGCCATAGTATTTAGTTTCATATTAAAATGAGGCTAGTTTTTCACTTTTCTTTTTGAAATCTATTCAATATACTTTTTACATCACCTCATTGAACCATATGATAGTAATATAATTTTAAGTATAAAAACCTGAGATTAAATGCTTGATTTTTGACAGTGTCCTTAAATATAATAAATTCAAAGGGAAATACTGTTAAGTTAAAATGGAGTGTTTTTCATTAAGTCCAATCAAATGGTAGACAACAAAGGATCTTTTATTTGAGAATATGAAGTGAAAATGAAAACCAGAAAACCTTTACTAAGAAAAGGTCTAGCTAAATTATGTTGGAAGGAGGTCTCCAGATTGAACCTGGGTGTTTCTTTTGCTAAAAATGAATTAAACTAAGATGCACTACGGGAGAATAGCTTACAAAGAAGGAAAACCTAGTGCTTTATAAAGATGAAAACAGGGCCTAAATACAGTTAAGTTAGAATAAAAACTACAAAGAAAGATCAAATATTAAAAAAAAAAAACCCCTTACTGTAGCACCTAAACTATTCTTTTATCATCAGGACAAGGAAATTGGGGGACTTTTTTTACCCCTTTTGCATTCCACAGCAGGGCTCTAAAACCCTAGCTGGACATTTATAAGAAAATAATCTTTTCCTTTTAGCCTACTGGACTATGATCTAAACTATGATTTAGACTACATCTAAAAGATAGACAAAAAACAAAGTATATATGCTTATCCCTGAATCTGTTACTTGAGAAATAAGATAGCTCTTCTGTTGTTTTCAATCTGTATTAGACTCGCATGTTTTAGTGTATTTAGCATATCCATGATGTTTATACCACAGTTTCCATGTGCATCCTTTGGCAGTAGGATAAAAATAGGTGTTGTTCCTAATTTTTGGTAGAAAAATACTTGGTTTTGCTGTATTTGGCAAAGAAATGTTTACACCTTTCCTGTAACGTGTTGCTCTTATAAAGCAAAAATGCAGAGCCAACCTGCAAGGATTCTTGGCTATTATCTTTTGCAGGAGGCAAAAAAAAAATGTCTGGGAGTATAAAGACGACAAAAAAAAAAAAAAAAAAAAAAAAAGGACAACAAAACAGAAATCCCTGCTCTATAATACATGTTCAATATTTTAGAAAATGCAAAAGGAAAAACGCAGAATCCCTTTTTAAGCCCTGATAAACAGTCATCTGGACTTACCGATACACACCTAAATGTTTGTGAGAGAAGGTAAAAATTATGTAACTAGTTAGCCACTGGGAATATTGTTATCAGGCAATAGGCTTTATTCGAAATGTTGGTAATTTGAAAATAAAAATAGAAGCATTTTGCGTGACCTCTGCTCCCTGCTCTTTTCGCTTTAAAGCTCGGTGAGTGGTAGCTGAGGTTCTGAACCCCAGGTAGGAGAGAGATGCTGAAAGATGACCAGTCTAGCCTTCCTAATACATCTTCGTATGCACACACACACTCGCTCTCTCTCACTCACACACACACATTTATCGCAACCTGACTCTCATAGAAAATCCTTTTCCCCTCTCTAAGCTTCTACAAGGAACATTTCAGAAACCAAAGAGAAAAAAAAAAAAAAAAAAAAAAAAAGGCAGTGAGGGCAGAAATAGCTGCATATTCAGGCAGCAAAAAGGCAGGTGTGGTACGGGAATTCCTAGTGTCTGTGTCTACTGCTCTGTGTTTGCTGTTGAAGGATTTGAGGGCTATTTTCCATGGGTCTAAACATGTTTAGGACAAGTGCACTTGGAAAGAGAAATCTTACAGATACTGTTTGGTCTATTTACTTGGGTAGATCTGCTTATTTAAAATAAAAGTTATGCTGCCCTTCAGCTGCTGTCTTCCATGCATGTACCTACCCGTTAACTATTATTCTCTTCCTATTACAGTAGTAATTACTAAAGTAGATGCAAATTCTTTTACTTATTTATTATATAAATTACATCTTGGGAAATTTTACAAAATGTTTGTATGCATTCAGTACTTAAATATAATAATAGTTCTACTGTGACATTTCCTGCGAAAAGATAATATGAACCGATAGCATGTTAGCACTCACTCCAGTCATGTCGTATAAGGATTGATAGATAGAATTGTAGTTGGAAATATAGTTAATTCAAAGTTTATTTCTAAAAGTCCTAGTCTTTTAAAGTTAACTCTGGATTACATACTAATATGTAATAAATATTCTGGATAAGCAAGTGTAGTGATGTAGGAAATAAGCACACAATGAGCAATACAGCATTTTTGGGAAGATATAGCATGTACAGTAAAACAACATATGCGTTCTAAAAGTTTACAGAGTCAGGCTGACATAGCTGTTTTCTTAAGGAATTAAAAATATCTTTAATGATTATTACCTGTGTCTGCTTTCATTGTGGCAGGAAAAAACCCACAAAATTTCTTACCATTGCTCATCCTATTTATGCTCATTATTAGAGATACACGGATTTACTATGTGCTTAAGTTAAGCTATGCTGACCACCTTTTCCACACTGTCTTAAAATGGTAACTGGGCTTGAAAAAAAACCCTAGGAGGTAAATAACTACTATTTAGTGTTTAGGAGAAAGGACAACTGTTCTACTTGAAACGTGAAAGTATTTGTAACCCAAACAAATGTATTATTTTGTTTCTTTAATGCAGATATTTATACTTGCAGCTCTCAGGATTCCTTTAAAATAGGTCCTTAGTACACACAAAGGTGCACATGAATAATTTACAGTCACGTTTCCTTAGCTATTTAGGTTGAGAATATACTATTAAAAATACCTAATGGGGAAAAAAGATTAATTAAATAACATTGTCTTCCCCCCCAAAAGCATCATTATTAAAATGTGATTGTGTTATTTATCTGTAGACATTGTTAGTTTCTCTGCTTGATTAGCTTTTGATTAAAGCTCATAAATTTAAATTCAGACATACTTAGCCTCTTTGATTTTTAGACAGATGTCAGTCAGCATTAGTGTATCAATTTTTCATCAGAAAATAGAGATGCATGTTAAAACCACTTTAACAAACATGGAGTCTCTACATGGGACCATGTTATCAAATGCTAATTGTATCCTTAAGATAAGCATTAACTGGGGGGGGAAAAAAAAAATCAAGCTGTTTACAGATCATGTGAATCTCAACTGGACACAAAACTGCCTACTTTCCTTCCTGCTTTCCTTCTTCAGTGTCACAGTTGTTTATGCAGTACATGGAAATATTATAAAACTATTAAAGATACTTTAAGTAAAGCTATTCTCCTGGCATGACTAGCTTGGGATAAATATGTCAGCGTAAGTATCCAGGAACCAGTGGTTGTGTGCCAATTCATGTCGTATAGTTTTAAAAACGTGTATGTAGCATGCGTTTTGTCTGCAAGAGAGTTTGTTTGCGTGTTTGTATATACCTCATTGCGTGTGTGTGGCCTCGTGAGAACAGCGAGAGTAAGCTCTGAGTGGAAATGAGCAGCATTGCCTTTTGGAAGAGCCCTACTTGACCAAAGTCCTGCCCTCCACTTTGAGAGAGGAGGATGGGAAGGGGCAGTACAAGGGGCACTGCTAGAAAGGTCCTATACTCCAGCCCACTGAAGCCACTTGTAGTTAGGAAACGGGTTTTAAAGGAAAGTTTTAGATATACAGTGTCTAGTCCTTTGAGCCGTATTCAAGGAATTGCAGCCCCACAAATCAGGCTTACTAATAAAGACTACCTTTGGGGGCTTAAATTTAAGTGGCAAACCAGATACACCATTTCACTGGAATTCTAAAGATAATTCTAAAACAATGCTCAGCTGGTGTAATATGTTATTTTGTGTTCACGAGATGAAGTGGAATTTAAATTTGAAAAAGGGGAAAAGATTTTGAAGAGTTTTGAGGGAGGCCTATTTAGCTTCCACCTAATTTAAAAATTAGTCTTGGCTGTCTTCTCACTCCATCAGTCCTTGAATCAAAATTCCAAATCAGAATCTATTATTTTCTTACCCATGTTAAGCAGTGTTAAGTAGAGTGAAAGGCTTTTATTTACATTAAGAAACCAATCCTTACCGTTTTCACACAAGAAAAACACCCTTTGGAGTCAATAGCAATTTATGCAATCTATCTTAGTATGTACAAAGCTTAGAGACTGTACGCCACAATGTAAATTCAATATTTACCATATTTCTACCAAAACCCCCTTTCATTTTTCAACATTACTGAATACTTTTTCTTACATTAGATTTCACTGCATTTCAGAAGCACACTAGAACAGAGCACAACTTGCGGTGTCAGTGGTGCCTCTCTCCCTCTCTCCCTCTTCCTCCGTCTACCTCTCGCCTATATCATTCTGATTTGAAATTTGCTGGAGCCTATTAGTTTATAAATAACCTTAAACTGTTGAACTGTTCACTAGTTTATTTGAACAGGAGACAATGTTATTGAAACAAATCTAGTTAACAAGGTAATTAGCTTTTGCAATATTCCTCAGAAGGCTGGAAACCAACAGTTCATCACTGTACTATACAAATAGCAGTACGTAACGTTAAGCCTATGCTTAAGAATGCTTCTATCAAAACTGACTGGTCGCATTACCGGCAAAGGTATTGTTTTTAAAAAGTATCCAAGGGCCACCTAAAACTGATTAATTGACTAGAAGTGGAAGAATGAAAGTATTTTCCAATAGTAACCCACTGTAAAAACATAGGCTACTGCGGGCGTTGAAAAGATGGGCCTGGAACCAAGAAAATCCTTTTTCTTGCTTCCACAAAAGGCTTTGGGCCTAATTATTTTTAAGTATAATCCAGCCAACATCTTCTCATGCTCAGCTGCACTGAGTGACACTATTTGTGATGCCCAGTCTGCTGAAACTGAGCAGGTTGCTGTCAGTTTAAAAATGACTATAATAAAAGTGACCATGAAGATGGATCTTGTGATTTTGCGTTTCTAATCAGTCATCTGTGAAGAACACTTTTGCTTTGATTCAGCAGACTGGTGACAGCCATGATTGATAGTGCATGAGGATGAAAAAAGGTTATTAACTGTCTTCCTATTAAACTCAATGTATTACCCCTCTAGGTGCATCTCATACTTTAACTTAAAGTACTTACTCAGGTAAGGTCAAGAATGAACTCTATAAACACAGTATCCATCCTGTTGTAGATGAACCAGGAACTCTAATGTTAAATTTTGAAAGTTCAGCATTAAACCGTACCTGAATCCTGCTACCTTAATTACTGTGCCAAAACCAAAAGCGGAGCAGACCTTCATATGCATCTAAATATATAGCTACACACAAATATTTCTGTGTGAAAAAGGGACAGATCAGTTGTTTCTGTGTGTTGGTGCATACACACACACACACATGTTTTACTTATTAAAATAGTCCCAAAATAAAAGTCTGAATAATGTTATGTTAACAAAAGAAATGTGGAACGGGGATATGGAGTGTCTGTGGGGCCAAAGTATAAATCTTACATAGAAAACAGCATTTTACCTGCCGGTAGTTAACTTCATTATTAACCGGATCAGGTGCAATTTAACAGTTTGTGAAGGCTTCCTATTAAAAGAAAATCCAAATATTTTAGCATAAATATAAAAATCTGTGTCTGTTGCCTTACAGCATGTTTTAGTTTTAGTTTTTATTTCCTTCTTTTTACTGACAATTATCTTATCAATCAATCCTCACAAGTATCTACTGAAAAAGAAAGGAAAATGGCATATATATTAAGTTTTAAAATAATTATTTGGTGGAAATACTGATTCCTAAGGTACTTCTAATTTCTAACATGTCTCTGTGAAGAGAGAATTTTAAAGGACTTTAAGGACAAAAAAGTGGAATATGTTTCCTGTGTTCATTATTATTACTGACACCAGAAATGAACTGAAAGGGGAAAGTTGTCCACGTTGTGCACGCAGGTTAGCATCTTTTAAGTTTATTTGGGGTGTAAATATTAAAAAATCGAATGATCACCTTTTTAGAATTAGATGTTTTACAAACAATTCTTCATCATCAATAGCAATTTTTATTTTTAAATTGATTTTCTCTTTATGACTAAATTTCAGATGCTCTTTGAATTTGTTTATGCATATCTTACATTACAATCATTTTCTGTTAAAAATAAGTAGAACAAAAGATCAAAAATCCTATGACTCTAACTACAGTGTGCACACTGTCATCTGAAGGAATGTACATACACACTTGTTTAAAATAAGCTCTTTCTACATTGTATACAAGATCTCCCCCAAAATACGTATATATGTCATATTTGTCTTTCAGAGTACTAAAACCTACTTTTAAATTTAGTTTTATAACAGTCCTCGTTTTCCTCTTTTAAATTATATAAAAAATATTTCTGCACTCATTAAAATCATTTCAGAGGGAAGCAAGAATATTGTTCCAAGCTAGATCATTTTGGAGAGAGAAGGAAAAAGTGTATCTCTGTCTTGACTATTCTATAACATACTGTCACGCATAAAGTCTGCAATGTACATATATATTTTAATTTTTTCAAGGTGGCATTGAATTTCAGTAGTCCCTTTTATTTTTAAAGAATTTTTTAAAGAGCTTTCATAGTGGGTTAAAAACAATTCAGAATAAGTATAATCTACCTAGTATGATGATGATATCTCAAAAGAAACATTAAACAATCCTCTGTAAGATCTTTATTTCTGGAAAGTGTGTTCCTTTCAGGTGTGGACTTGGGAATAGGCACCAATTTTCCCTTCAGTAACATTTCTGCTTTATAATAAATTGCAATCCTGTTGTAGCCCCGTGTGGATTTACAACTGGCAGGCTTTCTCTCTGACAATTTGGGGTCACTGTGGATATAGGTGAGCAATAATTTCAGGGGTGATGGAGATATTGACAGAATTTAGCAGTCTAAGTTCCTGGGCAAATATTCGTAAAATGTACACTTCTACACTGGATTTTAGTTAATAAGATTTTTGGATGATATTGTTTGCCTTGTTTGTGGATTGTATTTTGTCTGAGACTATCTAAAATATTCATTTCCATTTGTGCCTGTGTCGGTACTGCGAAACGTTTAGAGTAAAAGCTATCATTCCTCCCTGAAGCACATTTAAGCAAAGCAGAAAGTTATAGCTATTAGGGGCTTAGTTCAGAAAACATACAGCATGCTTTTATCAAACCAGAATTACATGAGCTAGGTGACAACATTTGTTTTGCGTAGCCTTATAGGTGCCTGGAACAGGTAAAGCCATTTTATCAGACTTCACACCCAACGGAGGCCCCGACGGCAGCGAGAGTTTCTGACAGTGGGCCAGAGCTACGTTTACTCACTCAAGAAGGGACTGGCAGGATCGGGCCCATTCTGGTGGCTTCGTGTGTGTAACCTATAAAGAAAAAGTAAGTCTAAACATAACTCCAGCCATATGTAAAAGAGTGAAAACGTTCCAGTCTGTGTGGATGAAATTAATAAATCAGATTTCTTCCTCCAGCTTCCCGAAAAGAATTGTCACAAGAACAAAACAGAAGAACCCAAATGACGGAACAAAGGACCGGGTAGGGCCGTTTAACCTGGAGCAATCATTTCCTCGGGTTAAGGTTTATTTAAAACCCAGAGCAGGCCTGAAACGCCAACTCTAGCGGTACCCTTTGAGACGCTTTTTTAGTCCAGCACTTAGTACACACGCGAAAAGCAAATCCTGCAATAAACTGCGGGGTAAGTGCATGCGGCCCAAGCAGGACCGTACAAAGGCGACACACACAGCATGTGTCACAGCCAGTAGCACGCGAGTGACTTCGCCAGGGGGGATCCCTCATCTAGACCCCGCTCCAGACAATCAGGGCACAGTAAGGAGAAAGGCCAAAAAAAGAAAGGAAGGGGAAAGGGTGGGGTGGGGGAGTAAGGAGAAGCAGACCCCACGCCCCACCTTCTGCCCCCAGACAAGCCCCGCGGTGGGGATGCGGCCGCCGCCCGCGGAGGGCACGCAGCGCGGCGGGGAGTTTGCGCCCTTCAGCGCGGAGCTGCGCGGGGCGCGCTTCTCCCCGCGCGGAGCCCTCGCACCTGCCGGGCCCGCCGAGGGGACGCGCCCGCCCCGCCGGAGGCGTCGCTGCCTCTCCGCGCCGGGCGGCGGGGCCCCGCGGGAGCGCAGCGCCCGTGGCCGGTCCCGGAGCGCCTCGCCGGGGTCGCCACAGCGCTGGCTCCGCGGCTCGGGGGCGCTGCCCGGCGGCTGCGGGCGGGCGGGCGGGCGGCGGGGGGGGCGGGGTGCGGGGGGCGGCGGGGAGCGGCCGCTGCGCATCCCCGCGGCTGCAGCGGCGGCGCGGGGCTTCCGCGGGGCTCCGCGCACCGGGCCGCGCCGGCACCGCGCGGTGGGAAGAGCGGGGCGAGTAATGAATTCCAGCAGAGAGCTGGAGAGGAAGCATTTTTCAGAGGTCTGCCATATTTAACGTTGACCACAGTAAAGATGTTATTAGCGAAGGGGGGGCGGGGAGGGCAACGGGGGATGCGATAAGGGAAAATAGATAATGACACATAATCCAAACCAGAAGTTTGAAACCAAGTTACTTCGCAGAAAAAAGCCACAAGCTCAACTTTCTTTTTTTTTTTTTTTTTTCCTTTTTTTTTCTTTTCTTTTTTATAGGCTGGGGCTGAAAGACAGGGAGATAAACTTGTTAAGGAAAGAAATATTCCTCCAGCAACCGGGTAAATAAAATAGCTGCAGAGAAACAGCGAAAGACATGGGGGTAGGGAAACGCAAAGGACATACTACTATTTAGAAACCCCAAAGGAAATTGTAAAGTAGGAAATGAAAAGGAGGAGGAGAAACATTTCTGTTGTAAATTAGAGGGAATGAAGATTAGCGGGAGAAAAGGGGGAAATAGCTGCAGAAGGTCTAAAATAAAGCACCGCTGAAGATTAGCCAATGTTTAAAATATCCCAACCGAGGAGAGAGAGTGGTGCGCTCATCTCTTCGTCATGGGTGTGTGAAAGGGAAACGAGTAGGGATAATTACTAATATAGCACATGTCCGGAGGAACCAATCCAAAATAAGAGACAAATTTGGCCGGTGAAGACAGATACGAAAAGGGCTGGAAGGAAACTTAGGAATACAGAGACCTGAGAGGAGAGGAAGAGAATTAGAGGAGGAGGAAGGCTCCAGGAGTACAGGAAAACTTAGAGGACCAGCTGGGTAGGGAGGGAACGGCTACGGCAGAGATGGGGAGAGAGAATGAAAGTGAGAAAGAATGAGGATAGGAGAGATTAGGAAGAGCAAATAAACCTGGGAGAGGGAATGGTTGGAGCGGACGGGAAGAAGGAAGGCAGGAGCGGAAAACTGGAAGGAGAGAGGGAAGGAGGGACAGAGGGAGGGATGTGGGGAGAGAAGGAAGGAGACGGAGGGAGGAGACAAGGGCTGAAGTCTCCCAGCCCAGGGAAGGTGCAGCACTGAGTGAGAGAGAGCTCACTCTGAGGGTTAGGTTAGATTTCCAGAGCTCTTAGAGCTCATCGACCAGCCCACTGGAGTCACTATTCAACCCGAGTCCCAAACACACGCCTCACTAACTACTTTACAGCCACTTTCATTGATTTTCTTTATCAAATAAACATAATACCCGTTACAGCAACACTTCCTCTTCGCGCAGCCAGAATGCCACAAGCTCTGATTGCTGCGTTTCTCCGGCTTGCACTTCCCTACCCTCCACCCCTAAATAATTTGTGTTCTTTCACTTAAATGGGCAAATACTTTAGTGCTTGCAGAATTTTTCTGTAATCTGGAAGGTACACTGTGAGCTAGGCAACTCGTTTAAATTATAAGGTAAAAGGTCCCCATCCCCATCGCCCTGGCGTGAAGACACATTTTTTTCCCCCCACAATTTCAGGGGTAGCTTATATATTTACACACTTATTTCCTGCTAATAAGTGGTAACTTAATTTAAAGGACGATGTCAAAATGAACGCTCTAGCCTGAAAAATGCAGGAAAAAATTAACGCAACTTTCGCACTTGCACCTAAACTGTCACTTGATCTAAGCATTTCAGCCTCAAAATTCAATTTTATTTAAAAAAATCCCCTAAAGTAGCCCCCTTCAAAAGCTGTTTTTGAACCAGGCTCTTCCATATATGTCAAAGGGCTGTTGAATTATTCATTATTATAATTACTATCATCATTGTCATTATCCCTTTCCATGTGGAAATAATTTTATTATCGTAATTTGATATCTGAAGAATTTCCTGTTAGTCGTTTGATAATCATTTTTTTCTACTGAAAAGAAAAGTTTTGTTTATAAATGAGAGAAAAATATTTTAAATGCTTTTATGTTTACTATAGATTTCCGTTTATCTAATCGATCGGAATGCCAATAAATCGATTAAAGGTTTAGTGTTTTACAAACAACCATTTTGTGCTTTTTGATTTTACGTTCAGAATGATTTTAATAAAGCTAATGCCTTCTCTGAGCGTTTGTTCACCCCAAACCTAATATTCCATCATTTCTATTATTTACAATTGCAATTTAAAGTGTTTCTAATGAGAAAAATAAACACAAATAAAAGAAGGAAATAATCTGATTAGATTACTTTGTGCCTGTGGTCAACATACTTAGGCAAAGCCCTTAAAAATCTTGGTGAATTATATGCGATCATACAGTGATTGCGGAATATTAAATTAAACTTAGATAAATCCGCATTGAAGGAGGCAGCACCCAATCCTGAATTTATTTCCCATTTTCTATAACAGCATCACTGCGCTCCTCTCTTTGCAATGACAATGTGCCAAATCTAGGCATTTTGAAAACATTTTCCATATGCTTTAACTGGAGACTGATAGACAAAGAAGAAAAGGAGATGGTCTTTTTTCTCTTGAGGTATATTTCCTTTAACTTTTCCTCCAACCTTTTCTGATATTCATCATTTTTAAACAAAAGTTTGAAAATCATTAGGACCTTTTTTTTTCTTTTACGGGTTTTTTTTTTTCCTTATCGCGTAATCAATTCCTGAACTGTGGAGTTTCAGTTACGCTTTAATGCAGGACTATAGAACTATCATTTCTATACCTTGGCGGACAACATTTTGGGGAGAAAGCATTGATTCTTTTAGTTTTCGCTTGCTGCTTTTTGTAATTAAAGATGGTTTTAATTATACTTTTTTGTAAGTCAGGTCAGATGTGCTGCTTGCTTGCTGGAAGGTTTTTTTCTTTTAACGGTGCTTTTAATTTATGTGTAGTTTTTACGGATAACACAGAGGTGGTGGCTTTTATTTAGCTGTAAAATCCACACGTTTTCTTTGAAAACTTGGCTCCTTGGGCGAAAATAACTTTTCCTGGTTGCTTTATAATCGCTGTTTGTCGCAGAGGTAGTTTAGCATATTGTCTACACAACAAAGATTCCTGGTTTATTGGCAGTGTGGATTGTTGGATTTAGGTATAAATATTTCATAACTTTCCTCTTTCTGCAGTAAGATCGGTAGTTTTATTGGCTTTTTCTCCCTTTTTGTCTGTCTTTCTACCAGAACCGGTTTATTTCTGAAGTCCCTTTTTGTCCGTTTCCAGGATAGAACGTAAAATTTTTCCCTTGGATATATCACTGCTGGAAATATGCTCTTGGGCTTTCTGGAGGGGATGGGGGTGGGGGGGGGAGCGGTGGTAAGCGGTCGTTTTCCTTGATTTGCATAAGAGCTAGTGAAGTGCCTGTGAAGTTGGTGAATTGCTATTGTTTGGGGCTAGTCCTGACTGTTTTTGTTTATAAACACTGGGGTGGTTGCCGGGAGGGGAGGGAGGTCAGAGCACTGTCAAAGCGCTGACCTCTGAAAGCCCAGAGGGCGCCTGGCTCCTTCACCCTCTCCTTTCTCTCTCTCCCTCTCCCTTTTTCTTTCCCTTCCCATCCAAGGCCAGGAGCTCAGGTTCAGGGCATTTAATCCCCGCGATCTGCCCAAGAAAGGAGCTGAAAAAGGGCTGTTAAGGCTCCGGAGGAAACGCCGGCAGCAGGCTTAGACCTGGAAGGCTTTTATTTATAGCAACGTCCGGGTGCGCGGTTTTGTGCGGCTCCAGCCAAAATAAAAACAACAACAACCAAAAAAAAAAAAAAAAAAAGCCAATCGGGAACGGCACTATTTAGCTCGAAATCTCAGCGAGATGTCTATACTGCTCGGCTGTGATTTTTCTCTTAGGTCACTGCTCGTTAGACGCACTTTCAGTAGGTGAATGCCAAATCTGGGGCAGTGAGGGCAGAATTGAAACGCAATATGTTATTGTTGTTTTATTTCTTTTTCGAACAAAACTTTCCAGGAATCAGATCGGGGATTTTTGTTTTCTTTCCCTCCCCCCTCCGCCGCCCCCCCCCCCCCCCCCAACCCTTTTTAGTGTGTACTGGAATGTTTGGGGGGGGGGGGGGGGGGCGTTGTAAATTAACAATAGATTTGTATACGTGATACCTGCAAAGAAAGAAATAATAATAGCCAAACGCTTTGGGTTCAGAGTCAATTTCATCTCGGGGGGAAAAAAAAAAAAAAGAAAAAAAAAAGAAAAAAAAAGTACAAGAGATTGCTATCAGGTTTAAGTATGTTTTGAAAAGAAGTTGCTGAGTTAAACAAAAATGTTAGTTAACACACTGCCTTTGTCAAATAGCCCCCGGGAGGAGAAGAGACAACAAAAAGGAGAGGAGGTGGGGGCTGGGGATCTGAAAGTGTCTGTAGCTCAGATAAAGGGTCTGTAACACTGAAATCTTGTAATACCTCGTTTCAAACTGAGCTCATCTATAGACTTAGGGAACGCAGTAAAAAGACATGGATCCCCTTTCCCTTGGGTTGGGGTCTGGGGAGAGGACGAGGTGGGGGAAGGGGACGTTTATTAGGGAATTATGCCGGTTTATTAAAAAGGGGAGCGGCTGTGGCTGTAATTATGCAGATCCTTGTGCCCCTGTGTGTCCGCAGCGCAGATTTAGGGAGTGAAATGAGCTTGGAGGAGAGACGTGGTGTAACAGAGCCCGGTTTGGGCTAGGATTTCTTTGTCTATTAAAGAATGGTCAGTCCCGGGCTCTGGCCCCCACCAGATCCGTCTCGCCCAGGCCAATAAGTTTTCCTTGGGGCTGAGGTTGGAGGTGGTGGAGGACAGAAAAGGCTGAGGGTTTGCCTGGGGTTTGGGGTTTTTTTTTTTCCCCCCTCTCCTTGAAATGTAACGTCACTATCAAGAGCGTTTTGTGGTTTCAACAGGAGGCTCGAAAAAATCCCAAAATGTGTAACGGTGCCTGCAGGAGAAGTTCGGAGGAGGTGGGCGGGGGTTCCACCGGGACCAGAGGAGAGGAGCTGAGAGGTTAGGCGAGAGTCTTCGGGGGCGATCAGCTGAGCGAGAGAGGGAGGGGAGAGGGGAGCGGGAGCCGGGCCGGGCCGGGCCGCGCCGCCGGGGAGCCCGCCCGCCGCCCGCCGGCTCGCACCGCACCGCACCGCACCGCACCGCTCCGCACCGCACCGCACCGCTCCGCACCGCACCGCACCGCGCCGCGCCGGCCGGCCGGCCCCGGGTCCTCCTCGCCTGCCGCCCCCAGCCCGCGCCGCGCTCCGCTCTTATCACATCCCACAAACCTGCTGCTGCTGCCTCCCGGAATTAACCTTCTCCGGTTTTTTCCTAGCTACGTGGCGATCCCCGGGTTTCTTCTAAACTGTTAACATCCCGTAGTGCCTTTTTTTCCCCCTACACCGCCCCCCCCCCCCCCCCCGATAGTTACTATTTTTAGGGAGAGAGAAAGAGGGAAAGAAAGAGAGAGGAGATTTAAAACGTTAGGAAGGACAGTGAACAGTGGCAGAAGAAACCCTGAAAAATCTGGACTCTCCTCTCGCAATTCCTGCCTCTATCCCCCCCCCCCCCCTTTGTTCCTTTAGCTGTAACTCAAGAACACCATAAACCTATATCCCCCTCCACGAAGAGAGAAAGGGAAAAAAATCTACAGCCAAAAAAGAATGACTTGACTGTTCTGACGTTTGGTGTTTTGACATTAATGACATTAATGATATTGATGTTTCACCAGGAAAAAAGCACTAGGAATAAAGGAGGTGGTGGGGGAGGTGCGGGGGGACGACTTTAAAACTAAATTATCTTCGTTTCCTTATTCTTCTGTGACATTAAGTATACGTGTTTCTTCACTGGAATTTGAAATAGATGTATTGTTCTCAGGTGTTTCTTCATCACATTGTATTTAATTGTCTTCAGTCTTAGGAAACGTGTTACCATCCTTCAGGCATGCACTTGAATGGACAATGCATCCTTCTATCTCAGAGTCCCGTTTCGTCTACAACTTAAGCCTAAAAGCCCTCTTTCCATCATACCCTCTCAATCTAATAACTGTAAACGGGTTTCAGAGATTTCATTTTCACTCTTTGTTTGCATTTTTTTTTTCCACCCTGTAAACAACGATGCAGAATATCGCTAGTTTCCTTATTACCTTCATTCACAGGGTGCAGTGCCTCTGGAAATCTGCATACATATGCTCACTTTTTTCCCATTGATGAGCTGGTGCAACGCTTAGGTGAGGTTTGAAAAAGGAACAAAGTTGCTCTCACGAACCCTCAAGTGCCCCTGACTTTTCCTTAAGTTCGAATCTTGGAGACTTTCCTGAAGTTTGAAGTAAGGTTTCTCTGGATTGGGCTAGGGCTCCTTCTATGTTCCCCGCTTTATTGGCAGGCTCCGATTTTTGGAATAGCTGTACTTTCAGGCTGGCGATGTTTTTATTTGTCTTTTTTTTCCTCCCCTTTCCGAAGAGCTTTTTTTTTTTTTTTTTCCCCTCCCCCTCACCCCCCCAAACTATCAGGACCTTCACTATGACCTTAAACATCTGCTTTTAGCAACTCGGTTCCCTGACACTGGCCTGTGCTTCCTTAAGGGCAGACTTAATTCATCATCAGGTGGGGATTTTCCTATTAGTGTTAGTTCCAGTACTTGCAAAATATTCTCCCGGAGTAGAAGGTTTAGGGCCCAGAGAGGTGCATATTTCTGCCATCCAGGTTTTCGCTGGTTTGCTGTTGTGCGTGCACGCTTTTAATGGAAGGTTGTGATAAACCTTTCCTGCTGGTTTTTGGTGTTTAAGGCCTAAGGACAAGGTTTTGACGTGTATCGCAGGAATCACCAACTTCAAAGGCATGCCAGCTCTAAGGTTATGGTTCACCTGCGCGGGGTCCTTGGTACTGTAAATATCTTTTGCCTGTAACTGTGACTTAGTGACCATTTCTGGTATACCCATTTCTGGAATAGCATTATCAAAAATCTGCACATGTTCCTGCGGTGTATTCGGATGCTCTTTGAATAGTCATGGTTTTATCTTCAGTAGGGGGTATTTTAAAGTATGTCTATTCCTAGTTTTAGTTAATTATCTTTTAATGAAAGTGTCAGTCATATTCACATCTGCAGTATTAGGTTAAGATAATTAGATTTTCAAATGAGAAGCAATCTTCTTAAATCCCACACAGGAAAATATTTGTAGAAGATTCCCATTTATAATGACATCTGTACATTTTACCTTAGTTTTCATCATAATAATCCCCCCTCCCCCCCCCCAAGAGTGAAATGTGTCTGGTAAAATATAGTAGATAAAATATTAATAAAATATAAATACTTGTAGGGAAAGTGAAAGACGAGGCATGTATATGCGTGAAACCTGTATTGTATGCAAAGAGACTCTTTCCCTGGGCTGATATTTACTTCATTTTGATAAGGCTGTTTACAGTTGATAATGTATATTCTGGAAGGCTTTGCTTTTTACTTTGTTGATTTCTCCAAGCAATTACATGGCGGCCACCAAATAAACCGTGTCATGTTTTGTGTGACTGTGTGCATGTGGAACGTATGTGCATATGTGTAAATACAATGTAGGATGTGAGTGCGCGCGTGTGTGCGTGTGCGTCTGTGTAAATAAATCCGTCTTTATCTCTGTATGGGCAGTTATTCCCTGTCTTAGATATATCTACCTTCCCTTCTAGAGAGGTGTCGTGCATTCATTATCCCATTGCAAAGGTATATTTTTCATTAAATCCCCATTAAAAGAGAGAAAAGGGAGGAGAAAGACAGACAGACAGACAGAAATATCTGCCTGATGGAATAATTAATTTGGACCCTTTTCATCTAAGTTCCCGAACAGTTAAAAGAGCGAGTCTGTCGCGTCGCCCCCCCCCCATCCCCTTCCTTTCCTTTCTTTTTTTTTTTTTAATTTTCCCTAGCCATCTACTTTGTGTGCCTGTGCGTGTGTGTCTGTGTTACTAATGAAGTTTGCAGACTTGTGTTTGTATCCACGAGCTCCTTTCTGCTGCCCCTTCTTCTCTGGGCTGGCTCCGTGGCTCCCGCAGCCCCGGCGAGCCCCCGGCAGCCGCGGCAGCTCCGGCTTCCCCGGCTCCGGGGCTGCGCGTCATTTGCAGCCCGGAGAATGTTGATCACCTCACTAATTACACCTCTCCCTCTCCTCTTCCCTCTCCTCTCCCTCTCCCTCTCGCTCCCTCTCTCTCGCTCTCTCTCCTCTCTCTCCCCTCTCTCTCTCTCTCTCTCTCATTCCCAGAGTGCATATCGGGAATAGACACACAAAGACATGCGCACTCAACTTAATCAGCCATTTTTTTAAACAGGGCTAAAACGATAATAATTAGCAGAATAAAGACATATCGGATTTTCATTTCCTTTCCTCCTTTTCCCAACCCCTTCACAACCAAACAGCGAGACCGCGGTCGGCACATGCTTTAACAACTCCCGGACCCCAAAGGACCGCTCCATGCCCCCCACTTCTTGCTCAATCATTTTTATTTTCACCCAATAAAGTTGGAGGATTATTTTTTTTTTATTATTTTTTTAATGAACCTTCTCTCGTTTACTTGGATGTGATCAGCTGTTAAGTAAATAAAGCAAAACAAAAAAAAGAGGCGAAGATCCAGTAGGAACTGCGAGGGGAAATGGAAAGTAAGTTTTTTCTTTAACTTTTATTGAGTAGTTTGTGTTAAATTTAGGTCGAGTATCGATTATCTTTCCAGGCTGATCTTGCACAATCTTTGATATTTCGCTCTCGCTCTCTCTCTCTCTCCCCCTCTCTCTGTGCCTCTTTCTCTCTCTCTCACATACACACACACACTCACATCCCCAGATCCCATGTATCTCTCCCCTCTCTCTCTCCCCCCTTTTTCTGCCTGTTTCCCCATTTTTAGGTACAGTATTTGCTCTCATTTGCGAAGGAGGGGCTGCCTTTTCTCTCTCCCTTCTTTCTTTCTCTCTCTCCCTTTCTCTTTTATTCCGGGGGTTACGTTTTGTTTGTGTATTTTTTTTGTTTTGGTTTGGGGCTGTGGGCTTGGGGTTTGGTTTTTTTTTTTTCCCTTCTCTTTCGGGCTGTAACTTTCGGATTAAGTGGAGGACCCCGCTCAGTTTGCAGAAGAGGTTCGGGGGGCGCCCCCCACTTTTTATTTCGCTCTTTTTTTGCAGGGAGCTCGGGGAGGGGGGGAATACTGTCAGATTGGGAGAGACGTTACGGCTGTCAGAACTCATCGCTCGCCAGCCCCTTCAGAGCTCGCACTCTTGTTTCGCAGCTCGGTCCCCCCAAAACTTTGAGGTGCTTTTTGAAGGCGCATTCCGCTCTCCCACCCTCTTTCCCTCTCCTCCCCATCTCCACCCCCCTCGGCCTCCCAAACTTTCGCTTTCGGGCGGGGGGGGGGGGGGGGGGATGCCAGCAGGGCAATGGGGACCCTGACTGCGTGCGTGTGTACGGGGGAAGGTGTGGGGTGCATTTTCCCCTCTCCCCCCCCCACCCACCCCCCCGCGCCTTTTTTTTTTTTTTATTATTATTATTATTTTGCAGGTAGGTTTCTCAGGGGCAGAGGCAGGGGCGGCCGTGCGTGTGTCTGTGTGTCTGTCCGTGTGCGTGCGCGCAGGGGGATCGCGCTGCTGGCTGCCGTCTCTGGCAGCAGGAGGAAGAGGAGCCCGTTAGGAGCGCGCCCTCGCCTCTCTGCCAGCTCCGCGGCACGGCCCAGCACGGCACGGCCCGGCACGGCCCGGCACGGCCCGGCCCATCACGGCACAGCACAGCCCGGCCCCGCCGGCGGGGATGCGCGGCTGCCGCTGCCGCTGCCTGCGGGCGGCTGCCGGCCGGGCGCCGGCGGAGCCCCCGGCATCCCCGCCGCGCCGCGCCGTAGGAAAAGCCCCTCCCGGGCAGGGTCGGGGGCTGCTTTCAGATTTCAGATTTGTGGAAGGGGCGGGGGGGGTGGGGGGGGGGAGGGGGGCGGTTGTTTTGCGGGACAGGCGCCTATTTTTTTTTTTTAACCCGAGGAATAAGGTGTTTTTAAAAAAAAAAAAAAAAAAACAACACCCCCCCCCCCCCCCCAGCCAACCAAAAAAAAAAGAAAAAAAGCGCTCATAAACAGCGAGAAGGCAGTTCGGTTCCTGCCCTAGCTAACTGCTCGTGCCAGAATCAAGTGCATCCCTTCCCATCGCGGCGGCTAATGGCAGACGCGTCCCTGCTTCCCCCTCTTGCCTTACATGAAATTTCTTGCAAAAATGCTAATAAACTTTCCCCCCCATCCGATGCCAACTTACGGCGGTTCCCCTCCACTCCTCCCTTCCTGCATCTTCTTCCCCCCCCCCCCAGCCTCCCCCCCCCGCCCCAGCCTCCCCAGCAGCGGCAGAAGAAAACGCACGGGTTGGTATTTCTTTTGTTACCTGCGAGCCGGGCGGCCGGGGGTCTCTCATCGGCTGCTTAGGGCACTGGGTCCAACCGAGAGAGGAGGCTCATCAGTCGGGTTCAGCCTGTTTCACCTCAGCGCCGTCCCGAGGAGGCTTTAGCCACCATTCAATAACACACCCTCCTCCTCCTCCTCTTCCTCCTTAGGTACCAAGGCAGAGATCGCAAACATAACACCCCCCTCCCCACCAAAAAAAAAAAAAAAAAAAAAAAAAAAAAAAAGCCCAACCAAAAGACAACTTGCCAGGCTGAAGATGGTGGATTTACATTAAGCCAGACACAGGCAGGTTCACTCAGGAAGTCTGACCATCCCGTTTTCTGACAGTTGTATTTCCTCGGCTCCATTCCGTCCTCCTCTTTTTTTTTTTTTTTTTTTTTAAATTTTCTTTTTATTATCCTTGTTCCGTTTTTAATCAAGGACTATGTAGTTGGCAGGAGGAGGTCGAGAAAGAGAGTGGAAAGAGAGGGCTCGAGTGCTTTTGGGGTGGTTGCTGTGAGGGGTTTTTTTTTTTTGATGGTGTATTTTTTTTTTTCAATTGTGTTTCCCCTGGATTTGCAGTGGCTCGATCCTTAGGAGCGGTGGTGGAGTGTTAAAAAGATCATATGTAGCATTATATTTTTAGTTTGGTGGTGGATGGATGGAAGAGGTAGTGAGAAGCCTTTGCAGCCCTGCCTGTTGTTGGTTAGATTGAGGCAGAGACTTGGCTGCGATTGGGACGCGACTGTGACATGGGCATCGATCGCTTCCATTGAGAGCAATGCAAAAACACAGCCTGGGTATGTAACACTCTCAGTGCCATCAACACTTGTTTTACTTTGTATTTACTGGCAAAACTGACAGAACGATCCGGAGTGCTTTTCTTTGAAATAAGGAATACAAACATTTGGATGGGAAGGTGCACAAAGAAGATTGTGGAAATAAACGGGGGGTTGAAGGTTGGGGTATGTGTGGGGGTGAAGAACCTTAATCATCATTGCTCCACTTCCTATTCAACTGACTGTATTTAAGGAGTTTCTCTCTTTTCTCGACTGGGGGATCCTACTAAACTGGTTGAAATGAAAAAAATTAGACAATCAACCTTGAGGGAATATCTGCTAGTTTTCAGGGTTTGCGGTTTCAGCCGGTAGGAAGGCACACAAAATAAAAGATGGCTAGCCAGCTGTTTTAACCTCTTGCACCTGGCTCCAGAGCTGGGGCTCACCAGGATTATTCAGTTATTCGTGCTATCTGTGCTTGAATATTTATAGTGTACGATCTAGAGATCCACACAGTGCATTGTAACATCTCTTTATCCTTCAGTCGTGGGCTTTTTGGACTTCGTCAACATAAACATGTATTCAATAGTTTTCATTTTTATGATAATGAACATAGAGGGTCAATGAAATATAGAGGGAAAAGTCGTAAATCTGCAAAAGTGAAACCTACCCAAGGAACAAAGAAAGGTCAGGTAAACCATCTGTGTAAGTCACAGTAACAGTACCTGCTGTTTGGTTTATGCAGTGATACTGCTTTATTATTTTCTAAAATGAAACTTACCCGCTAGATCAAGTTAAAACTAAAGGAAAGCTGTGGAGATGATGAATGGCGTTGCGTGCATGTTTCAGAATAGGGAGAGGGTTTTGTTCCTCGATTTTTGAGTAGTTTAGGTTTATTTGTGAAGATGGTGCACCAGCAAAGAACATATAAAGGGGGCCGAGAAAAATCACTGTTTAATATTGCAGAATTTACTGCTTCCATTCTGACCATGAGCCTAAATTTACACAATGAAATTTGATTATCTCTAATAACAATATTAGATCCTGCACTGGATGGATGAGAATTGAGGTGGTTTTGTTGATTGCAAGGGTTTAATGTTGCATTTCAGAATCTGATGTGGTTTAGCCTCCCTTCCATTAACTGGAAAACCCCTGAGGTTTTACAATTATTTCTTAAAGATAATACATTTAAGATTGCATTGGTAGGCTGAAGAAAAGTCATAAAGGCAAGAAGGGAAGCCCTTAATAACTCTTGAGATTCAGACATGTTCAGCAGTTAGATTGGCTCTGACTTCACCAAGGGTCGACAATGTGTCATTTCCATGAAGCCAAATTGCCCTCTGCCTATATGATATTAATGTGCAAATCAATATTTCAGGGATTAAATTTCCCTTCTTCATTTTTTATGGTTTCTACCTCAATAAGTCTCAAGTCTATTAGAAGAGGCTGGATGATTTAAAATCTTTCACTGCAGAATGGCTTGTCGTAGCCTTGTTTCACAGACCGTTTTTGGATTTTCGTTATAAAAGACTAAAGGCATTCCAAAGAAGTTGATAGTCAATATAGGGACATGCTCACTGTTGTAAAGCCCTTGTTCGATTAAGAGCTAAAAAGGTATTGAAAATATAATATATATGTTTATATAATATATATACATTCTACTGCTTTAAAAATATTGTGTTAATCACCTATTGATTTATTTCAAAATCAATTGAAGCTCCTTTCCTATTAGTGATTTGTTCAGCATTCTTCAGCCTTGTTGTTAATTTTCTTAAACAGCATGCATGAATTAATCTGCTGGTAGAATGTGTTTTGGGTTTTCTTTGAAGCATATTTAAAACCAGGCATTTTTACCTATTCAGGCTAAGTAGTGTGAACATTTTAGTATTGTGGGGAGAGCCAGGGCACTGTTTTCTGCACTTCGGATTCAGCATTGTTTTAATGAAGCTAAGGGGCGTTTTGTAAATATTTTATGATTTCTGCTCAGATGCTTATCAGCAATGTTTATTAAGAGTTTCCATTGAATATTCATGACCAGTTAAAAATTAAAATGGAGCTATCTGATCTGGAAGGAAACAATACATGACAGAAAATTTAGGTCAAAATATGAGGTTGTGACTTTATCACATAATCTTGGGAAGGCCCTACTGTCTATCATTTAGTGTTGTTTTATAGTCTTAGACCATCTGGACCAAGTTCCGCACAGCTGCATGAATTTCATATGTGATAGAACATTTTTTCCATTCAGTGTGAAATGTTCCTTCCTAAAAACGTACACCAGACTCGCTTAATTTAGTCTGCTAAAAGAAATGCACATGAAAAAGGACAAAAGGCTCTTTAATCTCTGCAAGCTGTTTGTTTTTCTTCAAGATTCCTGTCTGTTTGGGTTTGAAAAGTCATGTTTATTGAGCAGATGATTCTGAGGTGTGACATTAAAATAATATATGAGTTTTGTGCTAGTTTCTGCTCTCCCAGTTAATTTGCAGAACTACTTTTTATGCCTGTCAAAACACAGAGTTAATCTATTCTTATTTACAATTAATCTCAATAAAATTAATCTTAACTATGCCTTAGTCAGTAGCTTAAAATATCTAATTATATTCAATTAACTGCTGTCATAGTAATTAACACTGCTTAATTGCCTCTGCATATATTTATGTAAAGCTCATTAGTTACTGCTTGCTCTTTTTTCCTTTTCTCATTCCCATTTTTGTGGTTTTCTCAGAACTGACGTAAAACCCAGTCTGGTTTTTGACAATTCGGGTCTTGAAGAACCTGTGACAATGGCAATACATGTGTTCGTAGCCTGTTATGTGGGTAAATATTTGTGTTTTCATGTGCAAAAAGAGTACCAGAGCTGGGTCTCTAAAGAACTTCCAATCCTGCTCCCCCCGCCCCCCCCTTTCTCCTACCCCATCACATACAAAAATGTTTTTTAACCTTGTTGATAGAAATATGAGAAGCCAGGTTAAGCTTTGTGTTTATAAATGAAGAGCTTTTCTGCATCTGCCTTGGGGCTGTACCCAGAAGGCAGAGCTTTGCTGCTCCAAATTCATTCAAAGGGTTAAAGACTTGGCCAAGGTTCAAACTGAGAAGCGCCCAGGGAAAGTGCATGTGAATATGTACAAGTTTCATGTAATTAGTGCTTAATTATATTAACATATGCAAATTGTCAACTTAGGAGCTTGTTGAGCTGGCAAAGATCAGCCAGGCACAATTGCTGTATTGTTCTGAAACAATAATGGATTTCAAGTTGGATTGTGAAAACACATAACTAGCTATCTAATTTAACTCATACCATGGTGAAATTTCATTAGTCTCCATGGAGACTGGTTTAATTGTGCTGACTAATGTTCTGGGCTGCAGAATGTCCTAAAAAGAAAGCGTTGTTTGCCTAATCCACCTTACAATGACACTTGTTTGTACATGTTTCCCTTGTGTGAGAATTTGCATATGCAAATAAATAGTTTCTCTGCCCCATTTGTCATGGCTGTTCATTACCCATGAAGAGGACATTGTTACTAGGCTGTTACTGAGTCTCCCAAGACAGGATAGTGTCAACCAGTCCAGCCACATTCTTTCATAATTTGTTTCTGATTAATAGACCAGAGTGAGGCTCATTCTATTCAGGCCTCTGCAAAGGGAAGGTCAGTTCTGTCACTGAAAAGAGTTTCCGCAGCAACTGAAGTTTTTTCTCTCCTTCCCCCTCCCCCTTCTTGCTTCGGCTAAAATAAGCATATTTAAAATAATGTATTCTTGCTCTAAGGAATACCTCCACTAATAATCTCTAGTTTCCTAAAGCAAAAGATAGGAAAATAAAGGAGATTCTGGTATTGGAATATTAATCCTGTTTTTGACAGAAAGGTAAACTGATATAATTGCTTTTCAGTCGAAGGAATGGGGGTTTATACAAGTGTGAAAGCATCGGAAAAGGATTAGCATTTTTTTGCATAATGAAAAGCTCTGTTGAATAGGGCACTGAATGGTTGACTGAATGACTGAGATGAAAGGAAGATGAAAATGCAGGCTCCTCTTTCTTTATGCCTATGTTCAGCTCTCCCTAAAGTTATGTTTGTCCAAGACTTGAGAAAACAAGCAGAAGCTCAGATTTCAGCAACTTGCTAAGATGCCCCGAGTTTCCATCATCATGTGAAGTAATATGTATGAGAGTAGTGCAGCGAAAGGATGAGAAACACAGGTTTGCATGGAGGGGAGCTCCAGGAACATGACAGGCAAACCAAATATTGACTATTGGGTATCGAGGATTCCCAGCACTTTGCTTGGGGGAAAGAAAGAGGGAGGAGGGGGCCGGCAGGGAGGGAAGGTGCTATTTTAACAGTTGCCAATGGAAATCAGGCATCAATGCATAATAATCTAATGAAGCTGGTATTCAAGGAAGCGGGCGTTAGTCGGTATCTGTTTTAATTATTAAACTGTTTATCTTTCGGAAAAAGTTATGAATTCTGACTCAGTGCTAAGTGTTTAAGAGGTATAGAAGCCTTGCTGAGGAAAAAATACTCTCTTCGTTCGGCTTTGAACATAGAGAAAGCTCACCGAAATGGAAATTGATACATGTACATAAGGAGCGGGGTTTTTAGCGTGACCGCATCAGCATAATCAGGTTGTTTAACACATTTGGATTCCGGTAGATTCAGGTGGCAAGAAGGGCCCCGGCCCTCCTCCTACAGTCAGTGCTAGCCCCCACTGACTTCCACGGGAGCAGGATCAGGCCCCGAGACAGGGCTGCAACTGGTTAGCTGTTGACAATGTGATCAGTGCTTCTAATTATGTTCTCTCAACAGTAATTAGGGCAGTTAAAATACCATAAGTGTTGAGCCACTTCTGAAAGTGGGAAGTGGTTCTTTTGTACGTATGTAAATCAAATGCAGTGTGAATAATTATTTGTATGTATGCATATTAAATAGGCTCTCTTTTTTTTTCAGGTCAACATAATTACCGATTTAGAGCTACTGTGGAAAACTGTTTGTAGTTAGACTAAATACTAACTTGTTTGGGGGATTTTTTTAAATTCTCTTTTTTAGTTTGCAGGACGTTTATTTGTAAATGCTTGTTAGTTCAGCATTGGGCTTGATTTGATAATATTTAAACAGCTAGAGACACCTCTAAGAAATTAGGATTATTTATGGATAAATGAAGTAAAACTGTAAAAGCAGAAAGCGCTTGGTAAGAATGAAGTCACAAAAATTCTCTCTTTTAAGACAAAGTTAAAAACCTTCTATGGGTTTTGGGAATGTTTTACTGCTAACTTTATGAAATTCCTTAAAACTTCTTTTAAAGGAAAATGCTTAGGGGATATTCTTTCATTCTGGGAATGGCTTCTTAGTGTATTTCCATAAGAAAAATGTGTTAATTTAAAAAATAAATTCATTTATATTTTAAAATATTGTTAACCAAGCACCATGTGTTGTCTCTGGCAAAGTTCCAGCCACTGTAGAACTGGATAACACATGGGTTAATAATAACTTATGTGATGTCTGCATTCTTACTGAATGGGCAGAAACCCAGCACACTGAGATACTGGGATTCAAGATTTTACAGAATAAGATATAACGCAGAGTATGTTTATGTGAACAGATGCACAGATAGGAGAAACTCAAAGACACGTATCAGTTGCTTTTACCTAGTAAGTAAAGCAAACCTGGTAGGTTCTGCTTGGTTGTTGTTGATATTTGTTGTTGTTTTGGAAGAGGGTAGTACACACGTTTATTGATAGCGGGATTCAGCCGACCTGTAGAGATAAACTTGTTCTGCATAAATAAGGGCAGCAGGTTTAAACTTTAATACATATTGTTCTATTCCTTTTTTGATAGTCACTCTAGAGCACTTTTATACCAGTATTTTCATTATTACTGAAGCTTTTGCTGAGTTCCAAACTAAGCCAGAAAAGTTTGTATCAGACTGAAATATGGCAGTCTTGTTGAGGAATGACTTTTGCTGCTTAAAATATTCTGAGGAATGGTATGATGAAGTTATATCATCAAAATAAAAGTTTGCTGTATTAAGATGCTCTTTCACATGTTCACATTACTCGGAATCAGCTTTCAATTTAAAAAAAAAAAAAAGAGAGGGAGCTTTAGAAGGTAATTTGTCCAAATTATATTTTATTTGCTTTCAGTACTTTTGAGAACAACTTTAAATATGTCTAGAAACTGGGATCTCTTTACAGACAGATCTAGCAGACTTTTAGCACTCACAGTGGTCTGGTAGGCTGTACCACCTCCTAAGAAAGTGTTATAGTCCTTCAGGTCAATAGTTCACAAACTAAAGGCTGTATGTACATGATAGACCATGGTGACTCTGAAAAAAACATTTACCATATAGGCTGCAGTGGTGTCTGCAGAATGAGCGATGCGCACACGAGGTGTACATCTAAAACTGTGTTTAAAAAGACAAACGTTCTGCTTCTGAAACAAAGAAATCCTTACGAAATGCCTGTGTTGATGTAAGCCTAGGATATGTAAACCCAAAAGAACTGGTTTCTTCCCATTCACCCCAAACTAAATTAACAATAACTCTTCTGAAATCAGAAGAGTAATATGGGTGTAGAACTGGCAAGACTTACAGTTTTGATATTAGTAGAAAAAGAATCAGGCCTTTAGTTACCGGTTGACAATAATCCCATAAAATCCAATTTAAAAGGTTTCATGTCCTCTTTCTGCACTACCATTTCCATTTTTAAGGATGATGTGCTTAGTGCAGAAGGCACCGGAAGGTCTGTAAGAAAGACTCTTTGCAGAGAGGCTGACGGGGGTCAATTCTGTTCCTTTTACCAGGTAACAGCAGAGCTGAGGGTCTGGGAGCAGCGGCTGCTGAAGGCTTGCTCCTCCCTGTTTTGACACTGAGGCTGCCTTACGAATTCACCTAATCTGAGATGACAAGGCACCTGTCACTGGTTGTGTTCCAGTGTTTGGGGCACTGATGGAAATCTGGAGTAATCCCAGTTATTTCCACACTTGTTCCAGAAGATGGTAGTGTAACGGATCAGAATAATCTCTTTTTGAAAAATAACAAAAACATAACATCCTTCTGTCCCTTCAGTTGTTGGGGAGAATCCTTTGATTTTTGGTATTCTGAGGGCCAGAGTTTTCGTAAGAAGAGAGGAGACCCCCCCGCCTTGGATTTGCCAAGTGTTACACGATGGCTTCAAATGCAGGCAGTTTTCCCGTGTGAGAAACCATGGCTGTCCACCTTCAAATAAGAGCTTCTCCTTGCTTAATTCCTAACACTTCACGTGCATTCCCCACTCCAGAAAATAAGGTTCTGAGTGAAAAGTAGCTCCTTAAACAGGCAGCTTCTTTCTGTGGGTTTCACTCTGGTCCTTTTATACTTTTTTATATTGAAATATGGTTATTGATTTTGTTTACAGCACCGAGGGTTTAAATTAAAGAAAATGTAACATTTCCAAAATAAATTATTTAGCTATATGGCAAATGTCACCCTTCAATCCCTCAATCCCTTTGAGTTTTATGAACCGCTCACCAAAAAAAATCACTTTCTTTGCCATTGCAGTGCAGCCATCTCTGGGGTGGGAAGTGTCACCCCTTGCACAAACAACCACGAGCCGCTCCGCTGCAGCACAGCAATCTGCTTCGGGACTGCTTCCAGAAGGAGCAACCGATTGCTGTGGGGAGGCAAAACACCATTTTTTTCGCTGGGCCGCCAGCCAGCGCACTGGGACAGCCGTTTCAGCTCCAGTGAAAAGCATCACTGGAGTTTGAAGTCCCAACTGGTCTGGCCCGTGGATTTCTCTCTTGCTTGACGGGTGCTTTCCCTTAGCGCTGCTACAGTTTCCAATTTTGACCGAGGGCCTCATCCAAGGTCCGGCGCCGCCTGCTTCATCCATTGCGCCGGGTTTGGATCAGGCCCTTGCAAAGAAGAGTGCCATCTGCTGAGGCACCCGCCGCAGTTCAAGCAGCCGCAGGTCAGCGCTGCCGGGCGGCCGCCTCACGGCCCCGGCCCCAGCCCCGGCCCCAGGCCCAGGCCCAGGTCCCGGACCCGGCCCAAGCCCAGGCCTCGGCCCCCGGCCCAGGCCCCGGGCCCCGGCCCCGGCCCAAGCCCAGGCCCCAGCCCAGGCCCCCCGGCCCCAGGCCCAGGCCCAGGCCCCGGCCCCCGGCCCAGGCCCGGGTCCCCGGCCCCGGCCCCGGGCCCCGGCCCAGGCCCGGGTCCCCGGCCCCGGGCCCCGGCCCAGGCCCCGGGCCCCGGCCCCGGGCCCAGGCCCCACAAAAAGCGCTCCCTGAAATCACAGGGCAGAGCAGTGCGGTCACAACTTTTTTTTCCCGAGTGGGTGGAAAAGCAACAAGAGACAATGGAGTCAAAAAATGTTAGTATTTAAATATAGCAGAAACGGGGAGCCTGACAATAACTCAGCTACTACAGAATAAATTCAGCCATCTGGAGATTGTGACATGTCCAAAAAGGCGGGGGGGGGGGGTGGGGTGGGTGGGGGGGAGGGCGGGGGGAGGAGGAGAAACCTTAAAAATGAAGGATTTCATTCCATGTTGAAATGTATTCTCCACGCAGGCTGCTGCTTTAATGTTGAACAGCATAGGTCTCTGAGTGGTTTGTGCATCAAAGGCGTGTGCACTGAAACACCTAGCGTCTTGCGACAACTGGATATTAATGTTTCTAGACCAGAGTTGTTTGGCCCAGCGCTGAGTTTACTGGTTGATATCGGTTTGTTTTTCAATGTTATAATTGCTTAAAAATAGGGTTTTTTGAGGCTGTTTGAATTTTTTTAAATACATACAATGGCAGTGATTTATAAAACATTCCTGGTTTCAGCTGTAGCCGTACAGAAGGGTTGAATCTGCTCTCAGCATATTTTTTACATGATTTTAATAATTGGAGGCAAATATATTAGAAATCTTTTAGGTTCATTTAAAAATCTATGCAATTTAAACAAACGCTGAATTGTGTAATGGTTTGTCTGGGAATTACTTAGGCTGCACAGCGTAATAATATTTTATTAGCTGTCATTTGTTTTCGAGGAAGAAAATGGTGATTTTTATGTTGTGTGTTACGTGAAAACTTGGCACTGAAATGGGACAGTCCCTGAACGTGAATTTCTAAAAAGGCGGGACAGTAGTTGCCCAAAAGGTGAAGACTTGAGAAAAATTGGGGTGGGTCATTTCTTTCCTGAAATGAAGCAGGGTACAGATTAGGAGCCATTAAGGTTTGCCAGGAGTTGCTGGTCATAGAAGCCTGTTTAAGTGCTCACTGTCAACAAGGAAATCATGGGCAGCACTTAAAGTGGCTCACCTCTGATTTATTCATAAACCTCACACGAGCACTTGGCTTTGTTCTTGCTCTGGTAAGGGGGAACTGATGCCAATAAGAACAGGAATAAAGAGCTTCTTGCATGGTCCAAAAGTGAATAGCACTTTATCTCAAAGCATGACCTCCATTCCCAAGATCTGTTGTGTTACAGTTGACTCCGCTAGATGTGTATTCTCAGATGAATTGCTAGAAGAGGTTACAACAAATATATACTTTGTAAACCCTCTAGATGTAACAAGAACTGTGTAACTGGAACTTAGGTTCTAACTTGACAGAAAGGTTGCGGTATTCATAGTGAACTGAGAGATTTCCGTTTCAGACAGAGCTTTATGCTGGTGTTTTTAATGTGAGTCAGAAAACAGTATGATTATGTGGCTGCGATTCAAGTGAAAATTTTATATTCTTTAAGGGATTCATTTGAGAAACATATTTTGATAAAAGCAGACACACAGAAATGTGAAGTAGTTCAGAGACCAAAAAAAAAAAAAAAAAAAGAAAAAGAAAAAAGTTGACTTTGTTTTAGGCATATTTGATTGCTGCTGCTTTATTTTTGTTTCTCTAAAAAAGGCAAAGTAGTGCTAGCAGTCTGCGATGGGGGAAGGGACCTTTCGAAGACGGTCAACTGCCATGTTTGCACTGGGGCAGAGGTTGAGTACAGTTACTTAAATCCCCAGAGAAACATTTAGTTAACGTTAGTCTCTTTCTGATCCTGTCTGAGTCTGGTTTTCTTTTCTGCTTTTTAATGAAGTTTGTTTGTTGCTATGTTTAGGTTATGTTTTTAAACTGACTTGCATTTTCACAACAGATTTGACCAAAAGAGTCATAATGGAAGACAGTGATGAGAGTTAATGATACGTCTTTGATAAAGCAGTCCTCGTGTGCAATCTGATCACAGCCATCAGCTCATTTGTCATGGCTGAAGTGAAAATGTCAGGACCAATGAGTGTATCAGTGCTGAAGGGGGCGAAAGGGCTGTTGGAGACACTTTTGTGCTGGGAGTGGGCCATAGCTTAGATGCAGCTCTAGGGAAATACTGGGATTAGCCAACTCTGTGCACAAATCCCTAGCATAACAGAATTAGTTGGGAAAATGAGGTTTGTTAGGGGAAAAAAATCTGTAGAACTGCTCTAGGCTGCAGCCCAGGAACTATGCAAAATAGTAAGGCATTTTATTAGAATAATTTTAGCAATATGAATGTACACATATTCCAACAAAAATCACAATTGGTAGTCAACATTATAACAAACTCCATCTTAATGCATTTTGCATATGTACTTGGGTTTGCTTCTAGAAAAAAAAAAAGTGCATTTAAAATAAATACAGTCTTCACAATCTTAAAAGAAGGTTCTCTGAATTTGACACAGTGGAAATCAATACAACATATTTAAATATGAACTGATGCTTATGATCTTTTGGGTTAGTTCAAATAAAAGCTAAGGGCAGTCTCCCTGCTGCAGACACTTCTTTACTCAGGAGGTGAGATTCATACCATAGGAACTTACTGATTGCCAAACTGGGATTCTGGTGTGGCCAGCCTCTTCTCTCTTTGACTGGTCTGTACAAGGTGCTTGTGCAGAATATCACATAGACAGATGTGGGATAACCTATTGTATATGCCTGCTTTACCATGATTGCAAATGCAAATTTTTTAGATCTCTGAAGAGCAAGGCTTATTATCCCTTACAATTATTTTTTTTTTTTTTTTGTGTTCACATTCATTACAATAACTCTGGATACTTCTGGAAGCCAGTTTCCATTATCTCTTTTAACCTTGGTAAATTCATGATTTCAGTGGTATCCTGCAGCAATGAGTCCTGCTGTCTAACCCCTTTGCCCGTCTCATCATCGGGTTTTAATTTGTCACAGCTTAGCTTTCTTGGAAACCTGCTACTTGTCTGTTGGTAAGCCTTGTCTTGTTTCCTGTTACATACCTAGGAAGAGCCGGGTGCTTTTGCTACTACGTTGTCCATAAAAATGCTGAAGAAATCTTGATTTCTTTGAGGTGGGGACCTATTCAGCTGCTGTGGAACTGTGTAGGTGTTTAACAGGTGATCCCATTACTTGCACTATGCCAGCCCAAGAGGAGTGAGCAGGAGTGAGTTATTCCATCTCCAGTGTGTGGAGCAGTTACTGAGGAATTGTCCAAATACTAGGTGTGAGAAGACAATTGTCTGTCTGGCTACACCAGTTAATAATGGCTATTTGCCTGTGGAAGGGATATTTACCTGTTTTGCCTTCCCACATGTTTGATATTGTAGAATTGGGGGTGTTTTGACTTCACAGATCCGTGCTGAAGGGGTTCAGCAGACTGCCAGCGCTAGGCTGAGAGCAGTTTTTTCTTTGTTTGGTGTTGCTATTAGAGGTGCTGCTGCAAGTTTATCATCCTTCCTTTGGATTTAATGGAAGGCTGAGATGAAAATGCAGTTTGGTATCGGCTCCATTGTATCACTGATCCGGTAGCTGCCACCATTACACGAGGCCTTCGAAACAGAGCAGAGCGTGGCAGAGGACGGCACTGGCCCTCGCTGCGCTCTGAGTTATTAGCGTGTCTGGTCTGTGTCGCTACCATGCATTGCACAGCCTTCGTCCGTGGTGGAATTCTCGTGCTTCCTTTTTCTTTCCCAAAATTTGGGCATAAGTTTGGGAGCAGGCAGAACTAGCACGTATGCTGATCAGAGGGGGTGGAGAGCAGGGGATGTGTGGCGGAGCCTAAGGCTGTGGCTCAGATACCAGGTAATCGCCTCTGGTAAGCCTAGGCTTCCTTGCAGGGGGCTTGCAGCTAGCACATGAAACTCCCTTTTGCGGTCACGGGCTTCAGGCCCGTGGTCCTTCCTGGCCTTCTTGTGCTATGAACATGGCCACAGGGACTAAAGATACCAGGTAACCTCAAGTCTGGCATAGAAATGTGTAATAAAGCTGCAGCCACTAGCCTTTAAACCCCAAACGCTTCTCTGTTTATGTGTGTCAATGTGAGTGGCAGCAGCAAAGTAATTTATTTAATCTAACTAGTACTTATCTTTGTTAGGAGTCGTCTGCAGGTTTCTTCCATTTCACGTACAGTGAATTGTCCTCTTACAGATAATGTGCTTGTACAACCTTTTTTTTTTTTTTTTTTTTAATTCTATTGATTTACAGTATTGAAGTGAAATATCTGATACCTCTTTCCTGCACTTTGACTGTATGTAGTCAAAGAAGCTGATGAGATTCTTCCCTCCCTTCCACAAGCCCTTTAGCTGTTTTAAATGTATAATTATCATTGCATGTCATTTGATAGCTGCACTAATTGCTGCCAACCATTGTCTGTTTGCACTTAATGCTGAAACCTGATCAACATCCTGCTTTGGTTGATGTTTGGTGGTAAACTTTAATTAACTCTTATTGCATTGAAGAAGAGCTCAGTCTCTGTGCTAACTAATCATTTACCTTCATTATGTCCTGACAGCTCCACTTGTTCCTGGTACTAATAGATACACCAGTCAGTAAATAAACCTGCAAACCTTCATGCCTTGAAGTTGTTCCACATTGATATTTTGTTGCTTAAAGTATAATGGGGTAAAGATAATTATTTCAGTTAGTTTTGTATCTCTGCTTTTCCAGACACCAATCTCAAATTGCCTTTTTCATGCCAGACAATATCATTTTAATAGTAACTGTAGATTTAAGATAACATTATTCCTTCAGCATGGTTCCTATATACATGCATCTTTTGAATCAATACAATTAAGCTTGTCTCCTGTTGGAATTCTTGTAATTATTTTTCCTGAAATACTTTTCCTGTAATGATATTGAAGTTAAAGTAATCAGGTTACTGGCAGATCATGTAAAATTCAACTCAAAATTGCTGGCTGCTTGATTTTAATTTGTCTGACATCAAGTTTGTTTGAAAAGGGATAATATGTGGTTAAACCGAGGAGCTTATAATTATGGTTGACATTTGTTTGTTTATAATGAAATCTAATTAAAGTTCATACATTTTAAAACACAAAAGTTAATTACTGAATTGCTCACTTCACTTATGCACAGCAGTCAAATTAACTTGCAGAGCAAAAAAAATGACAAAAGACTATGCATAATAAAACCAAAATGCCCAGCTGATCTTGGCAATACAAAACAAATTTGCCATGATAATATTCTAGAAAAAACAAATGCTTTATTAATAACTAAACTGTTTAAAAAACCTCCTGTATCTTCACTGACCAGGCTGATTTTAATACAGAGTAATATTTAAATGTTTAACATGACTTACAATACCCACAGCTTGCTTTTTTTTTTTTTCAGATGCATAATTGGAAGAGTCTTGCACTCTTGTAAATGTGCTCAAAAGCACGATTCTTTATTTTTTGTTTTCATCAAGACTCTTTCTGAAGTAATCTGGAGTTGTAGTATCTCCCCAAGAACTGGAATATTTGCTCGAGTACCTGTCTTGTGATAACTTTTAGAAAGATAATTGCAGCATGTTTAGCATGCAAGCAAATTAGTATTAGGTAAACAAAAAAGTACTGTAACATTTATTTCACAGTTGGTTTTGAGACAACAAAGAGGTTAGGTGAATATTAGAGAGCCACTTTGACTCTCCAGTCATTATTTGTTAGTTTTGCAATTCAGTCTTACCTTCTGAATGTGCTGACAGAGAACACATCCAGACTTCAGTAAAATCATGAAGTTTGTGATAATTCACACTTTAAAAGATTATACTACTCTATTTTACATCATTGAAGTATTTTTAGTATACTTAAGTTAATATTGCATTTTTGTTAAATTTAGGCTTAAGTTTAATGAAGCAGAACCCTACATTTCTGTAATTTCTTCTTAAAAGCTGTGAATGCAAGCGATCTCTTTCATAGTGTTTGAGAACAGGTGACAGATCCAGGCAGCGTGAATTTTAGTGAAGACAATTAGGATTAATTTTCTAGCTGCTTCTATTTAATTTAGTTCCATGAGAGTTTAAAACAACATCTAATGTAAACTAACTTTGGTCAGAGTTAAAGAGATTAAATGGTGAAAGCTTTACAGATTGGGAGTATCGACATATGAATAAACACAGTAAATATGATTTATTAATTCCTAAAATGATTGATGCAGTGAATTTCTTTAAAGGAAAAAAGAATATGGATTCAATAGCTAAGCTTTATATTTAGCAGGATTATTAACTTGAACTTCCAAATTTAATATGGATTTTGGGGGTGAAAAGGGAAAGTACGGGGGCTCTTTTCATTAACAGCATGGTTGCAAAATTGAGTGTAATTTACATAACCTTTCATAGTGTATATTGTGTGTGTTGTAATACAGGATCTGATTGATTTGTAGATTAATATTTATTTAGTAAAAGAAAATCAAAGGGATTAAGCAGTCATAATTTTAACTCTAATCCTACTTTGCATAGATGAGACAAAGGGAGGTGATTAATGCTCTAATGTTCACTAGGTCACTATCATTCAGATGCACCTTTCTCCAAAAAGAAGGAAAGGGGAAAAGTTGGTGCCTCCTCCTAGTATTGGCAAACAAGAGTTTTCTAGCAATACTTTAACTGATTAGGCCATTCTTCATCACTGACGAAGTAATCACTACAGAACCTCAGTGTCAGGTGGAGTAGTAGAAATATGGTATGAAAGCGAGAATTAGAAGGATAATTACAGTTCATGTTCTTGTCTCACACCAGTGTGAGCTATTAATGTTCAGTTAGAACAAATATGTGCAAGCTAGGGAGGCTGCAAAAAAAAGCAGCCCAATTTGTTTGCAGACGTAGCCTAAGAAACAGGCCTATCTTGCATAATGATTACAACATTTTCCTAAAACAACAAACGACAGCAACAAAAGAAACATATTGCACAGTAGCTTTGTCAAGCTGAG
>NC_134644.1:141110466-141112966 GCF_030463565.1 Pelecanus crispus
TTTGTTTTTTCTTGATGTCTTAGGGCTATGCAGATATGTGCTTAATATATATGCATTTTTTTGGTTTTAGTTTTTTAATATGAGAGAGAGAAGTATACTGTACGGTTTGCGTTGTGATTGCTTTTCTAAAGAGAATTGAAATCTGTTGTAGAGACTTTGTGGAATAATGTTGGTTCTGAGGCAGTCCTTGTGATTTCTTTTAGCTACGACTTTGTGAAACTTCATTGTAACTCTCACAGAAGGTCCCTGGGGAGGGAATATTTTTTATTTTTCAATATTGAAGATGCTGTAACCTCTAATGGATGCATGTTCCATCATATGTTGGATACAATCAGTAAGTCATCCCTGTAATCTTTAATTCCTCATCAAGGTATAATGATTTCATCTACCTAACCTGATAGCAAATATGGCCACAAAGACTGTAAACAGGTCAAGTATGGAAATATAGGTTATGTTTTCTTTCTGTGTTGCTGGTCAGTTCAAAGAATTAATATTTGTTTTAACTGGAGTGAAATATACTCTTGTTTATACAATCGTGATCAGAGGGCTGATGTCATTGTTTAGTACTGATTAATACTGAAGTTATGTAAGAAGACTGATAACTATAAATGTGTAGTTTATTTAAAAATGTTGATTAAGTAACAGAAAAGCTGTTATGACACTTATTACTGTGCTGGTTTTGTTTTTTACTTTGGTTATGTGATGGAAGTTTTAAAAATCTAGTTTAGTTCTGCTAAATCTTCTAAGACTGGAAACTGCAACAGCAAGACTGTTCAGTGCCGGGTCATGGGAAGAAGGGGAAGGGTGAGGTGCTATGCTGCAGAACCCATTTTGTATCTGCCTAAAATTATTTAATGCTCATAAATGCTATCCTGGTCACAGTATTGTGTGCATGCCCACGACTATTCTGGCAACTGTTTTTGTGTCCGTGCCGGACACTATGATGCTGTGGTATACCATGATATACTGCAGCATGGGTAGAGCTTGCTTCAGCAGCAAAGGTTAAATGGAAAGCCACAGAGAGGGCTAGAATAGTTTTAGGCAGTTGCATCTGGCTCCATTTGCTGTATTAACTCCTTCTTTATCAGTTCGTTTTACCCACTAAAGAGGTTTCACACTGACTGATCCTTTCATCGTTCTGGGTAGGACAGAGTTACTTCACATGCATCGCTGTATCATTGCTGGAAAACAAAACAGGACTGCTACTGCCTCTTTTCCTCAGCGACAGTCCAAAAAACTTCTTGTGTGCATGTTGGTGCCAGCCGAGAGTGTGTCTTCATGCTTGCATGTGTGTTTACACGTGACTGCAATAGTCTCATGAGTGCAGTTGCTGAGTGGATACATGTTAAAATGCTTTATACCAGCATTGTTTATCCTTTTGTGTCAGAGTTGAGGGATACCAGTATGAAGACATTTATACCAGTCCCCTACAGATGGAAGGGGCTGGGATTTGCTTTCTGGTGTAACTATCCTTGTGCAACTTTTTATCTGTAGATAAGGCCTTAGGAGGATAATGCATTAGACATGTAGGCTTTCTTCAGGATGCATACACTATTTGTGCAGATTTGCCAAATGGGAAGGTAAACATGCTTGTCTCTGGACTAATTAGAGAATTATTAGGTTTTCATGCTCTTTGTGATCAGATTATTTCAAAAGGTTTTTAAATTGCATGTGTGCCATGAGCATAATTAACCTGGATCTCATCAATGATTAAAATTACACACCAAGCTTTGTGACGTTTGATTCAGGAGCAATTAGGCTGTCATTTTAGCCATCTCAGATACCAAAACTAATTTTGATTCATTTTCATTCTATGCAAATCTTCTGATGTATCTTAAACTGATCACTTCCTCTCTCTGATTTAGCTGACAAGATTAGATTTGATTACACTTAAAAAAAATTAAGCAGCTATCCTTCATACTTAATATCTCAGTGACCTTCACTGAAGCCTTCCTAGGCAAGGATTTTTTTTTTTTTTTTTTTAAATCCCAAAATCACACTGAGTGATTTTCTGCAGGGATATGGCACCTATTATGTATATAAATATATATTGTCTAGCAATGCAAAATTTTTGAATTAGATTTTCTTTTCTCGTAAATGAGAGGATAGAGAAAACATTAATGCTTCAGTTATCTAAAACAATAGTTTTCAGGATGTAATAAAACTTTTATACTTAATTGAAAACTTATCTGATAAATTGGCTACTGCTTTTGTTTAAAATTAATGAGATCTATCACTCTGACTTATGACTGGAATGAAGATTGCTTACCTCCTGCATAAAAGCAAGGCAGAGTCTATATCATAGGCTGAAAATAAACACTAAAGTTTCAGAGTACTCAGCTGTTGTGTACAGTGCCATCATTCTGCAAACTGAGAGATCTGCAAGGACTTGGAGTAGCTTAGGCTGTAATCAGGCTACTGTTACAGTGGCTGGAGCCTTGCAGACTCACAAAAAAATGAAGGAAAGCAGACTTTTAACCAATGTGTGCCCAACTTTCCT